>NC_140170.1:168905202-169192702 GCF_963971535.1 Notolepis coatsorum | reverse complement strand
GTTGTAGATGTTGACCAGGTCTGTAGAGGAGCCATGCTGTAAGAGGGAGGCATCAGGGATGGTGTCAGTCAGTAGGGAGGAGAGAGAGGAGGGGTGGATGGATTTGAGATTACGGAACGGTTTGACAAAGAATTGTTCGACTTGCATTATTCAGGCCTGTAGTGGCCTCGTAGTCGACTGATCGCTCGTTACTCAGCCGATACTTTTTAGGTATTTTGGGGGAAATTATAAGCACTCTGGAATCACCCTAATATCTATGTATATATGTGCTTTGGTCTTTAAATTGGCTCTATATAATGTTTCAGCCACTAGATGTTGCACTATAATAATAATAATAATTTATTTATATAGCACCATTCATACAGATTGCAGCTCAAAGTGCTTTACACAAAAAACTAAACAAAAGGATAAAAATAATTTATTTATAAAATAATAATAAAGACTGAAAAGTAAAATAGTTTAAATAATAATAATAGCAAAATTAAACAATAAAAACAAATATAATAACAGTAAATTAAGACATTAAAAACTAACAAATTAAATGATAAACGACATGAAATAATTATTCAAATTATAATAAAATATTTAAGTAAAAATGATAGAAATAAAGAAAAATAAGACTATAAAATGAAGATAATAATTCATTTAAAAGCTGTTTTGTGTCAAGCGTCAAGCGAGTCTGCTGTCCTTATGACCTGCGGGAGAGGGTTCCAAAGTGTTGGGGTGTAGTAGCTGAAAGAAACTATCCGTTTCTTTTGGTTTTTTTTGCACCTGTATTGCACCTGCATCAGACCACAACAAGGGGGCGCTTCGGCCACACCTGCCCCTCCCTTTGCACTCCTCACACCTCAAATATGCATTAAGATCCAGCAATTGCACATCCGATTTCTCGCCTAAAATGTTTGGCTCACTAAATTCAGATCAAACTGTCAAACTAGGCATTGTATATGAAATATTAATTGAGATCCAGCAATTGCATATTCGATTTTTTTAGTAAAAATGCTGTCAGGAACATATTTTAATTAACCGTTTAGTTGGAAAAAGAGAATGTTTATGAGCAAACTGCCATCTTGAAAAACAGAGACTCATAAGTCAAGGAGCGTCTGTTGTCTCGTCTTTATATACATGGGGCGGGGCATCAGCTTCACAGGTGTGGTTTAAGGCCGGAGCGTCTCCCAAAACAAAGACCAGAGAAGCTGGGATATCAACACAACAACACAGTGTGACGTCACTCTCTGCTCAGGACACCATTACTCCACTATATAGAAATGGAAAATAGAAAATAGTTGTTTGCTGCTATATAAACTTTCAAAATCTCATAACCTTTAACACATTGTCCGCCATGCATTGTACCCATCCTTGGGCCCAGTCTGCCAGTGCTGTAACCCTATGGAGATGTTTACCTTCTTTGCAGGGCTATAACTTTTTAAATATTATAGCTATATCGACATTACTATGGCCCATTCAACATCGGGTATCTATCGTTCCGGGTGTGGGAACGTTTTCATTCATACATTGTCGTGTTAATACCGGCGTGAATATAAGTATGTTTTTAAGGTTTTCTGCAGTAATTCCTAAAACGCTAATTATAGGCCCTGACGCATATGATAGATTATCGATTGGCGTGTCTTTCCTATACACGCTATATTAAAAAATTCAAATGTATATGATCGGTATACATTATGCTTCATCATGAGTGAAGGAAAGGGGGGGGGGGGGGGGTCGTTTATAATTCCTTGATCGTCAGTAGCGTCCTTTTTTACTATGGGTTGATACGTTGATCAGATGGATTGCCGTGAAATGAATAAACAATCGGGCTGAAAATAACGTTAGATTCCTCTTACCGTTCGCCGATGAGACTGGAGGAAAAATATTCCAATTATTTGACGGCGATCTGCTAGATCCATTTCCCGTTTGTATTGATTATTGCGTTTCGAAAGCGATCCCAATGCACTCAAGTGTGTATCTAGATCCACGCTACAAGATATTACTGCCGGAGGATTCTCCCAGATGCACCGAGCGCCACTTCCGGTTTGGCTTGGAGTGTAACTCGCCCGACATCCACCAGGTGGCGGTATTGAGGCGTTGCAATATCAGAACAGGGTCCAGCTGCGTCCCGGAGGGAGGCTGGATGAATTATGAATGCCATGGCGAAAAAATTGTATATTGATCCCAAAAACTAGTTAACTCGTTCCTGGCGCACAACGCATGGCGGGCAATAACGAGTATACTCGTTTTTGGCGCACAATGTGTTAATAAACACTTGATGTAAAAGAAGCCAATAACATAAAAAAAAACACACACACACATTTACTGAGTTCTGGAGATCAGTCAAAAAACTCCTGTGACTACTAAGAAACTTCTTTACTATGTGGAGTGGGAATGGCTGGATGGGATGTTAGAGGGGGTGGGGAGAGGTACAATTAAAGAAGAAATAGGGTTAAGGGGAGGTGGGTGTTTGGGTAATCTGAACTCTGAACAATGTACAGACGTTATAATAAAGAGATTGTTAAATCTCTGACATCATAGTAGCCGACATCATATGAGAAAAGCTTGCTCCCATAAATTGTGTGTACAACTGTGCTCATCGAACATACGGAGCTAATGACACACTTCTAAAACCATCCTTCATCCTTACTCATTGCAGAGTAATTAATAGCTTAAAACTGATTCAAACGCAATTAGCTCAACAAAACAAATGTGAGAATCTCTCAGAGACCTCGCCTGTGCTGACAGCTTGAGCCAACACCAGACTAAAGATACAGAGTGTGGAACGTGGAACGGCTCTTCTGGTGGAAACTTAACCTAGTGGATTTGAACCTGGGACCATAGGACCCCCAGGCGGCCGCTCTAACCAGCTGAGCTAAAGGGTCCGACCCGTTAGCAGGTACTGGTTGACTCTAGTTTACACTAACCAGCTGAGCTAAAGGGTCCGACCCGTTAGCAGGTGCCGGTTGACTGTAGTTCACACTAACCAGCTGAGCTAAAGGGTCCGACCCGTTAGCAGGTGCTGGTTGACTGTAGTTCACACTAACCAGCTGAGCTAAAGGGTCCGACCCGTTAGCAGGTGCTGGTTGACTCTAGTTCACACTAACCAGCTGAGCTAAAGGGTCCGACCCGTTAGCAGGTGCTGGTTGACTCTAGTTTACACTAACCAGCTGAGCTAAAGGGTCCGACCCGTTAGCAGGTGCTGGTTGACTCTAGTTCACACTAACCAGCTGAGCTAAAGGGTCCGACCCGTTAGCAGGTGCTGGTTGACTGTAGTTTACACTAACCAGCTGAGCTAAAGGGTCAGACCCGTTAGCAGGTGCTGGTTGACTCTAGTTCACACTAACCAGCTGAGCTAAAGGGTCCGACCCGTTAGCAGGTGCTGGTTGACTGTAGTTTACACTAACCAGCTGAGCTAAAGGGTCAGACCCGTTAGCAGGTGCTGGTTGACTGCGACTGACTCCTCAGTAGTTTACAGTCACCACCCCCCCCCCCCCCCCCCCCCCCCCCAGGGCAGTGAGGTCCCACCGCTGTCACCAATGTAACCGAGCGGATTTGAACCTGGCTGGGACCATAGGATCCGCAGTCGGCCGCACTAACCAGCTGAGCTAAAGGGTCAGATCCGTTAGAAGGTCATGGTTGACTGATGGCTGACTCCTCTGTAGTAGTGTGCGTGTGCGTGTGCGTGTGTGTGTGTGTGTGAGACTCACACGTCCAGCATGTGGCAGAAAGCAGCCACCTCCTCGTCTCTGTCCTCAGACACCTGGAAGAGCTCATAACCAGAACCATTCATCCTGGAGCCAAAGGACACCTGCCGACCACACGCACGCACACACACACACAGACACACCACACACACGCACACACACACACACACACATACACACAGACACACCACACACACGCACACACAAACACACACACACACACACACCACAATTATGTTAACATGAAGGAGGAATAAGGCCCACTTGGATTATTGTCAGAACATTTATAAATACCACAAATAGATGCAGGCAAACATGTATAGAATAAAATAGAAAATAAAAATAAGACTATTTGGTCAAATTAGATCAAATCAATACGAAATATTGACAACGCTTCCTCCCTTACATAATCAGAGTCACGGCACCACATGTCACCGTAAGAACAGGGTTGACGGGGTTAATCAATGTAGTCCTCACCGGGTCTGCCGAGACTCGCCGCTGGTTCTTGTTGCTCTTGGTAACGGGAATGTACGTCCTAGGCGGCACCTGAGGAGGGAGGGTCTTACTCCGGGCCACGGGCTTCCCCGATTGGTCCCCGTTGGCCCTCCTGCCCCGCGACGCCTGCCGGTCCCCGTTGAGCCGCGACAGAGAGTCGTTGATGTTGTCGTAGTTCAGCGTCTCCCCCAACGTCAGCTTGGGCTGCTGGACGTCGGGGGTGAACAGGTTGACGTCCCGGGGCGGCGTGGCGACGCGAGGCGGCAGGAAGGGGTTGTTCTCCGGCACGGACAACGGGATGGGGTTCCGAGGGGGGAGGGCAGGGGGGACATCATCCGGAAGCGGGGGAAAGCCTTTGGAGAGTGATCCCAACCCCGAGCCCAGAGAATCCCCGCCCTTCCTGACCTCCAGACTCTCCAGGATGTAGAGGGGCTCTTTGCTGTAGCCCCCCCGGGGAGGGGTGGCCCTGGCCGGGGGCGACTGGGAGCCCCCCGGCTGGAGGTGGTCGAGGGAGGAGTCGGAGCCGGACAGGCCCCTGAGGAGGCTCCCCGCCGGGGGGCTGGGGCTGGGACGGCCGGGGGCGGGCCGCGGTCGCTCTATGGAGGCGGCCGGCGCTTTGGGCGCCGTCTTGGCGTCGCTCGGCACCGCGACCAGGGCACCAGGCGGGGGGGGGGTGCCGCCCGGGCCGCCCTTGTCCTGCTTGTGGCGGGAGAGGGCGTCGTACTCCATCTGCAGGGCCTCGGCCAGAACCAGGTCTTTCTGACTGAGGCC
The DNA here is from genome assembly GCF_963971535.1 of Notolepis coatsorum. Classification (NCBI taxonomy): domain Eukaryota; kingdom Metazoa; phylum Chordata; class Actinopteri; order Aulopiformes; family Paralepididae; genus Notolepis; species Notolepis coatsorum. Next base: position 169,187,741 of record NC_140170.1, on the reverse strand, counting down.
CAGTCCCTCCAGGCAGCTCCAGCCCGCCTCGCCGCCTTCCTTCTGGGTATGAGCCGCAGACATGATGCCACCGGGAGGAAGAAGAGAGGAGGAGGAGGAGGAGAGAGGAAGGGAGCGGCGCTAGGAGAGCTGCTGTGGACACATGGGGGCGTGGAAGACGTGCTGCAGAGAGACATGGAGAGGGGGGAGAACAGGTTGTGAGAACCCACTCTACAAGGTCAAAACAAGAACACTTGGCTCTGGAACATGGACTGCAGGCAGGAGGAGAGAGATCACATCAAGCGATGAATATATGTTGTAGGTCAAACGATGCTCTTTTCTGAAACGGCCAAGCTTTCTCTTTTTAATGTGGGTTGAATTAATTGTCATACGGGTGTGTGTGTGTGTGTGTGTGTGTGTGTGTGTGTGTGTGTGTGTGTGTGTGTGTGTGTGTGTGTGTGTGTGTGTGTGTGTGTGTGTGTGTGTGTGTGTGTGTGTGTGTGTGTGTGTGTGTGTGTGTGTGTGTGTGTGTGTGCGCATAGGCATTAGCAGAATTATAGCCCAGATTCCGGGTCCCCCATTATCATGTTTAACCAAAACACAAAACACGTGCACATGCAGGCACACACACACACACACTACGCAGTGTGGTGTAAACAGATAGTGTATACGAAAGATCCCAGTTTCCAGTAACATCACTAGTTTCAGTTATATTAAGATACACACCATGCACTTGAGATGCTGCTAGCTGGCCTGCGTCGTGTTTCATGCCCACTCACACACCCCTCTTCTTCATATTCCCCGGCGTCACATTTAATCACACATCCAGGCAGAAATGGTCTAAGAATAATCTAATTTCATGTTAATGCGCATCTATGTTGATAACATGAGAATCTGATCTTGACAGTGTTTTGCTCCGAGGCTTTGGTCTGAGCCGTTGGTGGGCGGCTGTGATGAAAGGCTGCGAGTGGAAAACCTTTCATTTGAAACGTTCATCTCCTGCAGCCCCGAGGATGGAGACATGCAACCTTTAACGACCCCAGTCGCCATGGCGACGTGGCCTGCCACTCCCACTTGTGGTTGAGGGAGCGTGACCTCCCGCCCAGAGCAGACCGCTTTAGGAAGTTCTCACACAGCTGTGCATCTGTTTATGGGTGTGTGTGTGTGTGTGTGTGTGTGTGTGTGTGTGTGTGTGTGCGTGCGTGCGTGCGTGTGTGTGCATAGGCATTATAGTGAATGTGTGTTAATGCGGATGTGTATCTGTATGCGTGTGACAGAATCCCAGAACACATGACAAAAGACGGACAGGAAGAGGAATAGAGAGAGAGAGAGAGAGAGAGAGAGAGAGAGAGAGAGAGAGAGAGAGAGAGAGAGAGAGAGAGAGAGAGAAAGAAAAAAAGGACAAAAAGGGTTTTGTTGAAGAGGAAGAGGACGAGGACGGGCCTCGTGTCAGAAGTCCATGTGTCGGCCTTGTGGAGCTGGAGACATTACAGGGATAGTGAGGAAGGCTAGTTCTGTAGTGGGAGTCAAACTGGTCAAACTAGAGGCGGTGCCAGAGAGGAGGATGAGGAAAAGGCTGGACACTATACTGGAAAACCCCTCGCACTGCCTCTATGAGGAGCACGTTCAGCCACAGACTTATACCCCCCCCCCACACACACACACACACACACACACACACACACCGCCTCAGCCAGTCCTTCGTGCCAGTAGCCACCAGGCTCCACAACCGTGGGCATGGACTGCTGCAAATTGTTGGAGAACTAACGGCTGGAGAACTGTTAGGACTGTCTGACTATTAATTACTAAACACTGTTAGGACTGTCTGTCTCTTAATTACTAAATACTGTTAGGACTGTCTGACTCTTAATTACTAAACACTGTTAGGACTGTCTGTCTCTTAATTACTAAATACTGTTAGGACTGTCTGACTCTTAATTACTAAACACTGTTAGGACTGTCTGACTCTTAATAATAAACACTGTTAGGACTATCTGACTCTTAATACTGAACACTGTTAGGACTATGGCACAGTATGCTACTACTATGTATACCATATGCTATTATTATTATTATTATTATTATTATTATTATTATTATTATTATTATTATTATTATTATTATTATTATTATTATTATTATTATTATTACTGAGGGTTATGCTGCCATTACACCCATTATTATTATGCTGTTAGTGTTCTATTATTATTACAATTTCTATTATTCTCTTTTGTCCTGCCTGTCCCTCCCCTCCCCCATGTGTGATTTCCCCCGAGGGGATCAGTGAAGGAACACTTGACTTGATTTTTGGAACCCCAGCCATGTTTCTTACTTACCGGTGATCATGCTGATCGGTAGAGTCCTTTCTCAACATAATACATGCTATCCCTCATACCAGCTCCGGATAGTTAGCCAACGCAGAGTCAATAAGGTTGAGTTCCTGTCTGTACTTAGCTGCCTGAGGCTCACTGTAACGTCCTACACAGAGCACACAAAGTACATTTCACTGAGCCTCAGTCAGCTTGAACAGACAGGAGCTCGACCCCATTGATTTGCATTGGTTTCTGGAGCTAGTATGACGAAAGGTGTATGGATTTAGCTGAGAAAGGACTCTTTATTATAATTTTCTTGTCCTTTATTTATACAGGTAAAAAAAAACACGGGATTGCAATCTCTTTTCCATGCAACCTGTTTACAATAGATATATACAAAATAATCATTCATAATATTTAATAATAATTTAAAGCCAGTTTTGCCAAGCTCAGTTTTTACATGTGGTGCATGTAAAGCTAAGTAATCCTGTGACCTAGTAGTGCCATATGTGCTGTATTTAAAAGCAATTTAGACCTAAAACGCCTGCTAATAATACATTATATAGCCTGCATATACACACAAATGTTTCCCGGTTTCAATGGGTTAATAGCCTAGCTGCAGAGTAGCTAACACTGGACTGATGTGCTCTCTCCTCTTGGTTCTAGTTAGTAGCCTAGCTGCAGAGTAGCCAACGCTGGACTGATGTGGTCTCTCCTCTTGGTTCTATAGTTAGTAGCCTAGCTGCAGAGTAGCCAACACTGGACTGATGTGGTCTCTCCTCTTGGTTCTAGTTAATAGCCTAGCTGCAGAGTAGCTAACACTGGACTGATGTGGTCTCTCCTATTGGTTCTAGTTAATAGCCTAGCTGCAGAGTAGCCAACACTGGACTGATGTGGTCTCTCCTCTTGGTTCTAGTTAATAGCCTAGCTGCAGAGTAGCTAACACTGGACTGATGTGGTATCTCCTATTGGTTCTAGTTAATAGCCTAGCTGCAGAGTAGCTAACACTGGACTGATGTAGTCTCTCCTCTTGGTTCTAGTTAATAGCCTAGCTGCAGAGTAGCTAACACTGGACTGATGTGGTCTCTCCTCTTGGTTCTAGTTAATAGCCTAGCTGCAGAGTAGCTGTAACACTGGACTGATGTGGTATCTCCTCTTGGTTCTATAGTTAATAGCCTAGCTGCAGAGTAGCTAACACTGGACTGATGTGGTCTCTCCTCTTGGTTCTATAGTTAATAGCCTAGCTGCAGAGTAGCTAACACTGGACTGATGTGGTCTCTCCTCTTGGTTCTATAGTTAGTAGCCTAGCTGCAGAGTAGCCAACACTGGACTGATGTGGTCTCTCCTCTTGGTTCTAGTTAATAGCCTAGCTGCAGAGTAGCCAACACTGGACTGATGTGGTCTCTCCTCTTGGTTCTAGTTAGTAGCCTAGCTGCAGAGTAGCCAACACTGGACTGATGTGGTCTCTCCTCTTGGTTCTATAGTTAATAGCCTAGCTGCAGAGTAGACAACACTGGACTGATGTGGTCTCTCCTATTGGTTCTAGTTAATAGCCTAGCTGCAGAGTAGCCAACACTGGACTGATGTGGTCTCTATTGGTTCTAGTTAATAGCCTAGCTGCAGAGTAGCCAACACTGGACTGATGTGGTCTCTCCTCTTGGTTCTAGTTAATAGCCTAGCTGCAGAGTAGCCAACACTGGACTGATGTGGTCTCTCCTCTTGGTTCTAGTTAGTAGCCTAGCTGCAGAGTAGTTAACACTGGACTGATGTGGTCTCTCCTCTTGGTTCTAGTTAGTAGCCTAGCTGCAGAGTAGCCAACACATTTTTTCGGGAGGCCAGTAAAGACAGCATTACAGTAGTCTTTTTTTTTTTATCTACTTTTTCTCCCCATTTTTCTATTTTTTCTCCCATCCCCAATTTCGTATTGTCCAATTCTACCCTCCCCTGTCTCGAACGCTGTTAGGCCATGCCTCCCACAAGCCGGCTGCAATGTGGACGAAGCCTTGCATCACGTGTCCCCTCCGGTACTCGAGGAGGCAGCCGTCGCATCTTTTCACCTGCACAGCGCGATCTCTCAGCGGCGAGGGTCTGCGTGGGAGGGACACGCCGCCCTCGTCGCTTCCTGATTCTACTGCGCAGGCGCACCAACCGACCTGTAGGAGTCGCTGTCCACAACGTCCAATCCCCACCCACCAGCTTCCCACCCCCTAATACTGCCAATTGTATTAGTATGAACGACCAGCCAAGCTGATAGCAACGCCGAGAGCTGGGCTCGAACCTGCGTTGGTGGCACACAGACAGTGGAGCTGTTTGCAGATAGCGAGCAAAAGGATTCTCCGGCGCTGCAGCGGGACCCCATTGGTAACGTTAAGTGCTTTGGTCATTTCACATTCAGCAAGCCCTCAGCTCGAATACGCATTCAATCAATGTTATAAGACATTGATATCAGGAGCTATCTGTAGCTACTGCTAGCCGGCTAGATGACGTTAAGACAACTATTTAGTTCAATCGGACATTTCGTTTTGAACAGTGAATTAACGTCAGCTAACGCGAGCTAACGGAGGTATCAACATGCACTACAAGACTTGCTGGAGCATTTGTTGATATCAGGAGCTATCGGTAGCTAGCCGGCTAAATACCGTTAGACAATGCCTACTAAAAGTGAATAGTTGACTGGGTAATTTTGTTTAAACAGTAACGATAGCTAGGTAGCTAACGTTAGCTCAGGTCGAATGCACTATCTAGACTCAGCAGAGGAGGTCCGCCTCCTCTGTGTTTACAAACTCTACACGGGTACGGGCGGGGCTAGGGAGGAGGAGCAGTTTGCAGGTCCTGTGCGTCTGAGACAAGCGAGTGAGATATCCACTTGATCAGTTTCCGCGATCGGCGAATATGACTAATTATCGGAATTCCCCGATCGCATATTTATACTAATTATTGGCCGATAACGATCGGTGGCCGATCGATCGGGGCATCCCTAGTCACGGTGCACATGCGGTGGTTTGTCCACCAAAGCGCCAAAAGATAGAAAAGAAACTAGCAGAGCCAGAACTATTCAACTCCCCTGGAGCCACAGAGCAGAGAAGCCTGTTTACTTTCGCTTTCAAACCAGCTGCAGCCTGATAACTGGAGTGTGAGGGGCTGTAACACTAAAGATGGCGGCAACGACAAAGAATTGCTGCAAAATAAACATGCATCTGTTTTTTTTTTCTTTTTTTTTTTTTAATACTTATAACAATATCGATAATTATCTATATCGAGTGATATGATAACATCATATCGTTATCATGATATCATTTTTGGCCATATCGCCCAGGCCTAGGCTACGATGTGTAAATGGCTGCTTTTTTATATAGCGCTTTTATCCAAACCGCTTTACAATTTGTTACTCACATTTTACCCAGGCATTCACTCACACATTCACTCACACATTCACACACCGACGGCGGAGGCAACCATGCAAGGTGCCAACCTGCTCATCGGGAGCAATTAGGGGTTAAGTGTCTTGCTCAAGGACACATCGACACGCTGCCCGGGAGGAGCGGGAATCAAACCGGGAACCTCCGGATTACCAGACGACTGCTCTACCTCCCACTTTCGTGACTAGACTGTCGTGTGTGAGAGGAATAATGCATACTATGTGTGTGTGTGTGTGTGTGTGTGTGTGTGTGTGTGTGTGTGTGTGTGTGTGTGTGTGTGTGTGTGTGTGTGTGTGTGTGTGTGTGTGTGTGTGTGTGTGTGTGTGTGTGTGAGAACAGGAAGTCTGGATCCAGACATGTTGGTCAATAGTGCACTGAGCTCCAGACGTCAACAGATGGGACACACCATGCAGGCGCAGTGTGTGTGTGTGTGTGTGTGTGTGTGTGTGTGTGTGCGTGTGTGCGTGTGTGTGTGTGTGTGTGTGTGTGTGTATGCGAGTGTTGTAGCATCCATCATTTCAATGGCTGATGCCGATATTAATATTTAGAGAGCAGAGGGCAGACAATGACAATTTATTTAGCATCTGATCAAATACAACTATAATAACTATAATAATAACAAATTAGACAAAATGTATCTTCTGTTCTTTAGCAGATCTGCACTCAACTTATTATTTTAAATCAACAAATGTATCAAACAAAGATGGAAATAATAATAATAATAATAATTGTATCAATTTACACTTGGATTGACACAAGGTGGAACACTAAATTTTGGCTGATGCCAAAAGATGTTCAGTCAGGCTTCGGGCATAGCACCATAACTGCAGCCATACTAGTAGCAAATTACATAATCAACCGACTTGACAAGAAACAACATTGTGCAGCATTGTTCATTGATTTGACAAAAGCCTTTGACTCCATAGACCACAAACTATTACTATTTAGACTGGGCAACATTGGTCTTGGTCACAAAGTGACTGAAATAATGGCATGTATGTCTACAGAGAACTACAAATCACTACAAATCTATAGCATTTTTTCTATTTTTATAAATGATCTAGGAACAAGAATCCCTACAGCCAGGCTGCATTTCTATACGGACGATACAGTTCTATACTCTAGTGCTCCATTCCCTACACAGGTGATCGAGGACCTCCAGGCTGCTTTAAAATGTTTACAAACCTCTCTTCTTTATCTTGAAGTAGCCCTAAATGCAAATAAAACTAAATCAATGACACAAGGGCTCAGTCACAGCCAGTAGATCATGATCATACTTTTTTTGAAAAGGCATCCTTAGAAAAGGTCTCATCCCGGGGCTGCTGATTGGTGCAGTGGGCAAGGCGCTCGCCACTAACGCAGGAGACGCTGGGTTCGAGCCCAGCTCTCGGCGTTGCTACCGGCTGGCCGGTCGTTCATACTAAACACAAGTGTTAGAGGGTGGGAAAGCCGGTGGGTGGGGATTGGACGTTGTGGACAGCGACTCCTACAGGTCGGTTTGGTGACACCGGTGCGGCGGAAGCAGGAAGTAACGGGGGCAGCGTGAGCCTCCCACGCGTTACTCCTCGCCACTGAGAGTTCGAGCTGCTGCGGTGAAAAGATGCGACAGGCTGCCTCCTCGTGTACCGGAGGGGACACGTGATGCAAGGCTTCTGTCCTCACTACAGCCGACCAGTGGGAGGCATAGTCTAGCAACGTTCAAGACAGGGGAGGGAAGAATTGGATAATACTAAATTGGGATGGGAGACAAATAGAAAATGGGGAGAAAAAGTGGATAAAATTTGTTTTTAAATAAAAAGGTCTCATCCTACAAGTATCCTAGGTTGTGGTTGGATGAAAAGCCTTCTTATAAGGTGCACATAGAGAATCAATAACTTTTTTCACAACAAATAATGTTTTTCTTTTGAGGCTAAAAAGAAACTGGTTCAAGCCACGGTTTTAACTGTGATTGATTATGGTGACATAATGTATGCATGCTGCCTCCTCCCTGCTAAAGAAGCTAGACAGTGTCCACCATGTTTCTTTGTGATTGATTATGGTGACATAACACTGTCGTCTCACAGCTAGAAGGTCCTGGGTTCAATTCCCGCTTGGGGACCAGGTTGCTGCGTTGCCAGGTACCCAGGTGGGGTATCTCCCGGGCCTTTCTGTGTGGAGTTTGCATGCTCTCCCCATGCTCGCAAGGGTTACCCCTCCCGATAAGATAAACCCAATGGAAAACATACACAACAGATCGCTAACGCTGACGAATACTGACAGGAGCACTTGGATTGGTCCCCGGGCGCGGCACACGTTGCAGCCCTTGTCTGCTCCCGGCTGCCCTTGGGGGGGAAGGACGACGGGATGGGAGGTGCAGAGAACATTTAGTCAGCGACTCAGTGCATGTGTGTGTGTGTGTTCCTGTGGGTTGCCCATCGCATGTGTGTGTGTGTTAATCTGATGACAAATAAAGACTTCTACAGTTCTACTACTTCTACTTCTAATGTATATACATGCTGCCTCCTCCCTGCTAAAGAAGCTAGAGTGTCTACCATGCTTCTCTGCACATCAACACCAAATGGCTTACTCACCACTGTGTGCTATATGACACGATAGGATGGCCCTCTCTGTACTCAGAGGAAATCACACAAGTACATGTTTATAAGGCCATCCTGTATCTTAGTCCTATACCTCTGTATCTTACTGTCCAATACCTCTGTATCTTACTCCCCTATACCTCTGTATCTTACAGTCCTATACCTCTATATCTTACTCCCCTATACCTCTGTATCTTACTCCCCTATACCTCTGTATCTTACTGCCCTATACCGCTGTATCTTACTGTAATATACCTCTGTATCTTACTGTCCTATACCTCTGTATCTTACTGTCATATACCTCTGTATCTTACAGTCATATACCTCTGTATCTTACAGTCATATACCTCTGTATCTTACTGTCATATACCGCTGTATCTTACAGTCATATACCTCTGTATCTTACAGTCCTATACCTCTGTATCTTACAGTCCTATACCTCTGTATTTTACAGTCCTATACCTCTGTATCTTACAGTCCTATACCTCTGTATCTTACAGTCCTATACCGCTGTATCTTACAGTCATATACCTCTGTATCTTACAGTCCTATACCTTTGTATCTTACAGTCATATACCTCTGTATCTTACAGTCCTATAGCTCTGTATCTTACAGTCCTATACCTCTGTATCTTACAGTCCTATAGCTCTGTATCTTACTCCCCTATACCTCTATCTTACTGTCATATACCTCTGTATCTTACAGTCCTATAGCTCTGTATCTTACAGTCCTATACCTCTGTATCTTACAGTCCTATAGCTCTGTATCTTACAGTCCTATACCGCTGTATCTTACAGTCCTATACCTCTGTATCTTACAGTCCTATAGCTCTGTATCTTACAGTCCTATACCGCTGTATCTTACAGTCATATACCTCTGTATCTTACAGTCCTATACCTCTGTATCTTACAGTCATATACCTCTGTATCTTACAGTCCTATAGCTCTGTATCTTACTCCCCTATACCTCTATCTTACTGTCCTATACCTCTGTATCTTACAGTCATATACCTCTGTATCTTACAGTCATATACCTCTGTATCTTACAGTCATATACCTCTGTATCTTACTCCCCTATACCTCTATCTTACTGTCATATACCTCTGTATCTTACAGTCATATACCTCTGTATCTTACTGTCATATACCTCTGTATCTTACTGTCCTGTACCTCTGTATCTTACAGTCCTATAGCTCTGTATCCTACTCTCCTTTGCCTCTAGTAGCTACCAGACCAGGTCCACTAGATGGCTACTTTTAAAAATAGTATAGAGTAGTCACTGAACTAGGAAAGACAGCCTTCTCCCACTTTGCATCTCTGGCGTAGAATGCATTGCAAGAGCTCATCCACCTGGATGCCCTGGTCTCGCTTGCTTAATTCAAATATTTATTGCAGAGCTCCTTGCAGGACGAGTGTTGTTGCTTTCTGTGGTTTTGGTCCCTGTGATTCCTTTTGCTTCCTTTATTGTTGCCGTTATCTTGGCCAGGTCTCCCTTGAAAAAGAGATCTTGTATCTCAATGGGACTTCCAGCTTAAATAAGAAAATATAGTACTACTATATACTAAATACACTGAGTACTACTATGTTAGTTAGTGACATTGTCAGCCATAGAGGTGCTTTGCATCTAAAAATACAAACAAACATTTGGTAAAAACATTACAAGAAGAGAATATGAACTTGTGTCCAGCATTTCAGGGGTTGCATTCCAGCAAGACCTATATAACACGTCCCAGGACCAGTAGTGGTGATGACATCATGGGGATCCAGTGGTAGCATTAAGTCAAGCTACTGGTCACCAGTTCCCAGGGGTGAGAGAAGAGGCTTTAGGCCAGGGGCGGGGGGCTCTAAGCTCTGAGACAGAGTGGGTGGAGATGGTCGATATTGTTGGAAAGGGTACATGGGGAGGGAGGGAAAGGGGGGGGGGGGGGGGGGTTGCAGAGGTAGAAAATATATCAATATTGCTATGAATTGACAAATCAAATATAAATCATCATTAACTTCATTATTCAGACATTTGTAACAACAACATACAACATTTTATGTACCATTAATACTTTTTAAAATATTATTTTCATTGTATTGATTCATTAATAACTGCTAATTTAAATGAACCAAAGCTTTGGCAATATATACTGAGATGCACTTCATAGCAATACATATTAATTTAATTGAAGACAGAAAGAGAACGAGAGATGGAGGGAGAGACAGACAGAGAGAGAGAGAGCAGAGAGAGAGTAGAGACAGAGAGAGAGCAGAGACAGAGAGAGAGCAGAGAGAGTGAAAGAGAGCAGAGACAGAGAGTAGAGACAGAGAGAGTAGACAGAGAGAGAGCAGAGAGTAGAGACAGAGAGAGCAGACAGAGAGAGAGAGAGACAGAGAGAGAGAGTAGACAGAGAGAGAGCAGAGAGAGAGATAGAGAGAGAGACAGAGTAGAGACAGAGTAGAGACAGAGATAGACAGAGACAGAGAGAGAGACAGAGAGAGAGTAGAGACAGAGAGGTATGGATAGAGAGGGAGGGGGGATGGAGAAGGGACCCCCACAGGGAAATAATCCTTTATTAGGGAGGGGGGGGGGGGGGGGTCTCACACTGGAAGAACAAAGGGCTGGTGTGTGTGTGTGTGTGTGCGTGTTGTGTGTGTGTGTATGTGTGTGTGGTGTGTGTGTGTGTGTGTGTGTGCGTGCGTGCATGCGCGTGTATGTATGTGCGCGTGCACGTGTGTGTCAGACACGTTCACACGGCTTGGGTGCCTGAAAGACAAAGGGGCCGCTGTCATCGACAACCCCCCCCATTCCACCTACCCAGCCCTCCAACACACCCACTGACACCCAAATACCCCCCCCCCCCCCCCCACACACACACACACACACACACACAGGGATAGAACCGCTGACAAAACATACCGGCACCGACATGCTGCCAAACATGCAGAGAGGAGAAATCACTTTATACTCCATCACATGCCGCCCCCCCCCCCCCGCACCCCCCACCCCACCCTCACCCCCCCCCCCCCCCACCACTACAGCGGACCACCCCGCTGATGCCAGCTGATGCCAGGACTGGTTGCCCAGTTGATGAAGTAATCTGTCCCTCGTTCTGGTTCTGCACTGAACCACCTTCATATCCCTTCATCACAGCCCTGGCATATCCCCCCCCCCCCCCCCCCCCCCACACACACACACACACACACACACAGAGAGAGCCCCATCTGCACAGCTGATGCCCATTAGTCTACATATAGGCAATGTCAATGCAGAATGGGTCATTCGATAAGTAATTCAATAAGAATTAACCTTTTTCTCTCAGTTTAACTGGTGCTATGGTATGGTATAGAATGGTATGGTATGGCTACTGCTATTAGCCTCATGTTTAACTGTTTAACCAGAGCGAAGGGCCTCTCCTCAGTCCTGACTCCCGTGGACCTGTCGGCAGCCCAGCCTTCCACACAGTCAATCCTCGCAGGAATGGGGGTTGTCATCCTACCTCGACGACCGCTCCTACAAAGTATCAGGTAGACAGAGGGACCCTGTCTGGTCTGAATTGCGTTGCTAACGTTTATAATCTGCTCTAGTGGTTTGACCCGTGACTAGGGATGGGTACCGAATTCGGTTCTTTTGAGGTACCGAACCGAAACACGTCAGTACTACCGAGTATTGATTCAAGTGAGATACCAAAAAAAAATACTTTTTTCTTTTCATGTCAACGTTCACACGCACAATATATGCTTACCTAGGATTTGACTTGATTCAACAACAAAGCAGTCGGAGCAATGGCAAGCCGAAAATGGTCGAAATTGTAGTTAATTGAAGTTAGAATTTTTTTTCATGACTGAGGTAGGTAAATAATTTTTTTTTAGACTAAAGTACCGAAAAAAGGTACCGTTGGGTACCGGTATCGATTCACAGGTACCGGTACCGGTACCGTATCGGTTCAAATGTGAAAGGTACCCATCCCTACCCGTGACTGCTCCGAGTCTTGATTTTATATCACAGACTTCCCATCGTATAACAGCTGGTAGAGCCCAGTAGCCTGCTGGCCGCGCTATACAGCTACAGTCTAGCCAGACACGTCTCCTCTTCTCCTGCAGTCTCGTGCGTAAAGGCTGTGCCAACAGCCGCAGGATATCGGAGCTTGAGGGGAGATTATCAACACTTCATAAGATCAAGGAGGATGAGCAATGGTTGGACAGTATGCTGGAGGCTGCGAGCATTCACAGACCCCCTGCTGACACCACCCACCTGCCGACACCACCCACCTGCTGACACCACCCACCTGCAGTGCTGACACCACCCACCTGCAGTGCTGACACCACCCACCTGCAGTGCTGACACCACCCACCTGCAGTGCTGACACCACCCACCTGCAGTGCTGAAAGACATACCCTGATCTGGAATGGCAATCTGCTGAACTACACATCATCTCCTGTGTCACCCAGCTTCCTGGACCCGGTGGAGGATATCTGGCCTGTTGTGGGGGTGGGACCAAAAGCGCTGAGCTCATCGACCCCCCCTGCACACAAGTAGCAGGACCAAGGTGCAGGTGTGCAAAAGCGGGCCTGCGCTGTTCTACCGCTCAGCCCTGCGACGAGATCCTGCATCTCGCAAAAACAGGCTCCAGCTCCCAGGTTCAAGGGGAACCAGCCCTCCCTGGATGATGCCCCTCTCCGGGCCCCCAGCTGTTTCAGCTTCATCCATCGTCTTGATTTCCCAGCTGGAGGAACTGGACCAACCGCTCCTTCACTGCAGGCCCAGCCGACGCTACAACCAGCTGGAGGAACTGGACCCAGCCGACGCTACAACCAGCTGGAGGAACTGGACCCAGCCGACGCTACAACCAGCTGGAGGAACTGGACCCAGCAGACGCTACAACCAGCTGGAGGAACTGGACCTAGCAGACGCTACAACCAGCTGGAGGAACTGGACCTAGCAGACGCTACAACCAGCTGGAGGAACTGGACCTAGCAGACGCTACAACCAGCTGGAGGAACTGGACGACCTGCTCCCTCACTGTAAGCCCAGTCAACACTACCACCAGCTGGAGGAACTGGACCCAGCAGACGCTACAACCAGCTGGAGGAACTGGATGCAGTGCACCTTCTCAATGCAGTCTCAGTGGTGCAGCGACGGTGCCATCATAAACCCGCTGGTGAGCCAGTACCCCACACAGCAACCTCAGTGGTTGTGCATGTTGGAGCCAAGGACATCAAACCCGGATTATAATTTGGACCAAATTACTAACTCATACACAAACCGAGAAAAAGTCTGGAAAGAGGAGGAAGGTGAATAAAACCGTTATGTTGATGATCAGATATCAATTCTCCCAGCGTGATTTTATTTTACTAGTTTGAAAGTATAGGCGGACTATTCCTCAGTTACATTGGTTACACCGAGACTCAGTTGCCCCTGCCATTGTTACATTAAACCCATGCCGTGTGCAGTTACTGCCATCTAGAATGCTGGCTAGGAACAAATAACGCGGGTGAGGAAATGAATCAAAGCGCTTGCGCTGCACACATAGGAAATGGAAATTCTGCACTAATAATAACATGAATTATTCAAACATTTATAATTATTTTGTCTCGTCTCGTTGTCGTCAGGGGAAAAAGCTTTGTTGACGACCATATTTAGTAATAATTTTTGTTGACTAAATTAACATTGAATACTGGTCCATGTGGCTCCACTACTTCTGGCACCACATGCCAGGACTGAACTTGGAAAGATCGCTTTTTGTGTTGAGCCGTCATGGAATCTCTTGCAAACGGACCTAAAATGTAGTACTTTTGTCTCTCTAGGGCGCTTTAGATTATTAATCAACAACGAACATTGTCAACATGTCAACATGTAACGGTTTTCTTTGACCTGCTACTGTCCCATTGTCTTATATATTTGTACTGCTGTATTTGTATTGCTTTTGAATGTACGACTGCTCTTGTTTTACAGTTTAATTGATTACATGTTGTGTAGGGATGTAGCGATCAATTTTTTTTGCTCCCGATCCGATCCCGATCATGTGATTTTGAGTATCTACCGATACCGATCTTTCCCGATCCGATCTTAACAATTTATTTTTAAATAAAAAAAATTATGTAAATAAAAAGAAAATTGTCTATTTTTCTCCCATCCCAATTTCGCCTCACCAATTCTTCCTTCAATTCTCCCCTCCCCTGTCTCGAACGTTGCTAGACTATGCCTCCCACTGGTCGGCTGCAGTGAGGACCAAGCCTTGCATCACGTGTCCCCTCCGGTACACGAGGAGGCAGCTGTCGCATCTTTTCACCTGAACAGCGCAATCTCTCAGTGGCGAGGAGTAACGCATGGGAGGCTCATGCTGCCCCCGATACTTCCTGATTCTGCTGTACAGGCGCACCAACCGACCTGTAGGAGTCGCTGTCCACAACGTCCAATCCCCACCCACTGGCTTTCCCACCCCTAACACTGCCAATTGTGTTAGTATGAACGACCAGCCAAGCCAGTAGCAACGCCGAGAGCTGGGCTCGAACCCAGCATCTCCTGCGTTAGTGGCGAGCACCTTGCCATTAGTAACCGATTTGACACATTTTTGTCAGAAACTGGCGAAGCGAGACTGTTGCCTCAATAGTCCCTCGAGGGGCTCGAGGTGGCTCGAGCACCGGTGGCTCACATTACATTCACCCTGAATGTTGACGTTATCCAGGTGAAAAGTTAACTTCATTCAAGCGAGGCATTGCAACCGGAGTAATCTAAAAACTGAATGATGATATGCAATTTAAAACCAAAACGAAGGCCTCAGTATGAGTTTAAGACGTGAACATGGTCATGTTTGTTGAATAAAAATAAAAAAGGTGCGGCTACGTGGTGCAGTGGGCAAGGCGCTCACCACGAATACTGGAGACGCTGGGTTCGCCTGTTCGAGCCCAGCGCTCCACATTGCTTTCAGTTTAGCTGGTCGTCCGTACTAATACACATTGGCAGTATTAGGGGGTGGGAAACTGATGGGTGGGGATCGGGCGTTGTGGACAGCGACTCCTACAGGTTGGTTGGTGCGCCTGCGAAGTAGAATCAGGAAGTGATGGGGGCGGCGCCACTCCAAAGCGCAGACCCCTGACGCTGAAAGATCACGCCGTGCAGGTGAAAAGATGCGACTGCTGTTACCTCGAGTATCGGAGGGGACTCGTGCTATGTATGACTTAGTCCACATTGCAGCCGGCTTGTGGGAGGCAAGAAACAGCGTTCGAAACAGGGGAGGGTTGAATTGGACGATACGAAATTGGGATGGGAGAAAAATAGAAAATGGGAGAAAAAGTGGATAAAAAAGAATAAAAATAAAAAAGGTAAAAAATAAAAATAAAAAATGTCGATCCCGATTTTCTGAAAATCACGTGATCGGATCGGGACATCCCTAATGTTGTGTCATTTTGATGCCACCATGTGCCCTCACCTCACTGTCATTTAAAGTGAGGGTCCCTCTCAATTGACTCCCGAGGTAAAATAAAGTACAAATATATAAATGTCTTTCATAAAAAATGTAATAAAACATTTTCAATCGTGAATTGTGAGCTAAAAATCGAAATCTGAAAAATTTACACCCCTACTACATACCAGACCTGAGCAAGAGAGATGTTTTCCAATACATGGACTTAGGTCACATCCACATTAACACGTTCTCCTTTTAGAACGGAGTAAAGGATCTCCGTTCCACACGAGTGTTTTACAGAGCTCCCGGGTCTCCAGGCTTCACTGCAGCTATAGCCAAATTAATGGACTATTAATAGATCTCTCCTTTAGCTTAATCTGTAGTCCATGCAGCTGTGGTCCCGTGAACATGTCTCTCTCTGATGTGGCAGGGGATTTTGAATTTTAAGCATCAGTTTAAAAAGGAAACATCGCTAGAAAAAAACTAGATTAGCATCGTAGATCAGGTCTCTGCAACATCCGGTAATTTAGTGTTGGAAATTTAGCTTTTAAAAATTGGAACATTAATTAAACATACAATCTTTTGGTGAAATGCAATTTTCCCATTAACCCCAAATGCAGCAACAAGGACAAAATGACTAGAAAAACGATAAAGGACAAGACAGTTAATTTCCGCTATAGGCAAGAGAAGAAAAATGCACCGGGGTTTATGATGTCATAATGATGTAACTGCGTGAGAGAGGTCTATGCTTTGGCTTGATTGTTTACCCAAAATTAAATTAAATTAAAATCATGTTTTTAACCTTCCTAATGTGTTAGGACTCCTCCATCGTAGGCTACATCACCGACAACGACGAGGAGGAGTACAGAGCCCTGGTGGAGAGCTTTGTGGGGTGGAGCGACAGCAACCACCTCCAACTCAACACCAGTAAAACCAAGGAGCTGGTGGTGGACTTCCGGAGGGGCAAAAAGAGACCCCCCCCCCCCCCACCTGAACAATAAACTGGACTGGTCAGCCCGCCACAGTCTAGGTAATTAATGGGAAACACACGCATATATTTAGCATTTTTTGATTATATATTATAGATTTAGATTATTGGATTATTAGATTATATATTGCATATATTTAGCATTTTATTTTATTTTATTATATATTAAGATTAGATTTAGATTATATATTGTAACTATATTAATTGTAGGGCAAATATAACAGAGGGCATTATACCCTCATCTCGCACCTTGTTGCCCATAATGCGCATGTCCAGAGTTAATTATATTCTATATTGTTTACACTGCCTTTTTATTCTATTAAAATTTTTACTTCTCCACTGTACTATAATTATGTGACCTGGGTGTACCTGTATGTCTTCTACTACCTGTACCTCCCCTCCCCCCTCCCCCATGCTGCTATGATGCCTGAATTTCCCCAAGGGCGGCACGGTGGTGTCGCCTCACAGCAAGAAGGTCCAGGGTTCGATTCCCGCTTGGGGACCAGGTTTCCATGATGCCACGCCAGTTACCCAGGTGGGGTATCTCCAGGGCCTTTCTGTGTAGAGTTTGCATGTTCTCCCCGTGCTCACAAGAGAACTACACAAACATTCCATGCAAGGCCTCTATTGTTCTGGGGGGATGGCAGTGGGGGGGGGGGGGGGGGGGGGTACAGAGAACCAACATTACTCACAGGTGCTTCATGTAGGGACTGATAACACGGACACAAAAATTGGCATTCAACACTGTATAATAATAATAGCCTGCCTTCTGGGAATGGAGGCAGAATTTAACTCCACAATAGCGTGTAGCATTGATAGATAGAATAGAATAGAATAGAAGTACTTTATTGATCCAGAGGGAAATTCAGCACTACAGATCGCTCACTTTAAACATTTAGGTACTCAAAAATCTAAAATAAGAATAAGAATAAAAATAGTCTAGCATATATATACATTATAAAATATACAGCCAAAAATATACAGTAATATACAGTAAGATGTACAGTAAAAATTTAAATGTAGATGGAAAATGTCCAGGAAGATAAGAGTTTATATTGTGTGCTCAGTGAGGCAGTTATATAGTCTGACAGTCTGTAGTCTGATGGCCGTTGGAATGAAGGACTTCCTGTGACATTCAGTGTTGCATCTTGGGAGTCTGAGTCTGACACTGAACGTGCTCCTTCTCTCGGCCAAGTCCATGTATAGACCACCGCAACACTTCCGGGATTCTGAAATCATGGGAGAGAGAGCGGGGGGAGAAAATGAATGAATGTGGATGAGAGCCTTGACATTAAGTGGTTGTAGCTACGGCTGTGGGGATGCTGGAGACATGATGATCCGATATACTTTTATACACCCGAGTCTCCTGAACACGGAGCGACCAATCCCGAGCTATAGTCACTTTTTAGCGGACGAGCTATAGTCACTTTTTCGCACCTACTCCCGAACTACGCATGCGCAGATTGCCCACGGAGTCTAGGTTCATCAATCTGCGCATGCGTAGTTCGGGAGTAGGTGCGAAAAAGTTACTATAGCCCGCAGAGAAAGTGCCAATCGATTTGAGATTGGTCTCTCCGTGTTCAGGAGACTCAAACGTGTAAAAGTATATTGGAGCATGTCTCCAGCACCCCACAGCCGTATCTACAACCACTTAATGGCAAGGCTCTCATCCACATTCATTCATTTTCTCCCCCCGCCATCTCCTCCGTGAGCTCAATGTAACGCGGAAGTGCAGTGGTCTATAGTGGGTGGGAGGAGGGGTTGTCCATGATGGTGTGGAGCTTAGCAAGGCTCTTCCTCTCTGACACCACCGCCAGAGAGTCTAGCTCCACCCCCACCACGTTACTGGCTAACAAGGTCAGCAAATCATGTTCAATTAACCGCCGCTAGTCAAGGCTGCTAGTCTCCAGTCTGCCAGTAGAATGACCACGCAAGACTACAAGGCAGCTAGTCTAGCAGTAGACATGTGGGTCTGACCATGAGAGACGTGTGATTTTTTTCCGTAGCCGCAGTTTGCCCTCTCTGATTGGTTTAGCTCCGAAGGGCTCTGGGATAGAAATGTCCGCCTTGTACATATTCTCTGCTTCGAAGTGGTTAAGCTTTGGCCCTCTTTCGAAGTGGGTTATGCTTAGAGTTATGGTTAGCCCTAACCCTAACCCTAACTCTAAGCATAACCCACTTCGAAAGAGGGCCAAAGCATAACCACTTCGAAGCAGAGAATATATATGTACAAGGCGGAAGAGACCCTTCGGAGCTAAACCAATCAGAGAGGGTCTTCGCTGTACACGGGCTAGCCAATCAGAGAGCGTCTTCGCAAACTGCGGCTACGGGGAAAAAAATCACGCATGAGAGACTACAAGGCTGCTGCTAGTCAAAAGATCTTCTTCTCTCCATTTACTGGCAGATTGCAAACAAGGTGCGCCACCTACTGTACAAATAGGTTCTCATTAACATTTTCACAAGCCTCCACCTCTGCCCGTCTACGCTACCAAGCGACCCCAGATTTAGCAAAACGAAGACGTTGGGCAGCGTCTTCCAATGTCTCCGACCGTATTTGGGGTTCAAGGACGCTGGAGCAGCATATATGGACGCTAAGTCTAAAACAGAGCACACCGTTCTGCTGTTCAGAACAAAACCATATTAGTGTTGTGGACAAGTCCTTTAGTCGAGGCGTCTCACCACTATATCAGACGGGCTCACTGGGACAAGCTCCCAAACTGACACCATGACATGTTTAAAGCCATGTTCTTAGTTGCACACAGTCTTTTGTGGGTTCTTCATTATGTATTAGGGATGGGCAAACCCCCCCCACGTTAACATGTGATTTTGTTTTTTCTTAATAGCGAACGTGAGATAATCAAACAAGCGAGCGAGCTGGCTGCCGTCATTGCCAACAGCTAGATATTTGAGAGTCGCAGCATCCCTAAAACGTATCTCCCAACCTGACACCTTGACATGTTTAAAGCTGTGCTATCAGGCGATTAAAAAAATTTATCTAATTAATTACAGGATTTGTAATTAATTAATCTAATTAATCGCATTTTAATCGCATAACCATTTTATGCCTGATATTCTATATTCTATAATCATATTTCAAATTGCATGTGTCCGGATGGCAGAACTCAGTACTGTATCTACAAAAACCTTCCGTTTAATCATCTTCCATCTATTAATTTGCTTAGATTTTTCAGGTCTGGTCAATTTGAGCATAGTGTTATTCACAGTCAAAGATAAAAAAAAAATTTTATTGATATTCTCATTTGGTTCATTACAATTTACTCAAGCCTAGTAACGGACACAGTATTTCTGACACTGGGAATACATTCCCTGAGATCCATGTCCCTAGAATCAGATACCAAGAACATGCAAATGAACCATATAAAAAAAATGTCTGTAAATGTGTATTCTACGTTCTTATGGAATGAATGAGATAAAAAAATTATAATTTTTTGTTTTAGTCTGATGTGTGGGTGGGAGTTGAGTGGGAACAGGGGGGGGGGGTGGTGCTGTTGTTGGTCACACCTCAGGTTTGATGACGTTCACACTACAGTAAGTTACTAAACTCCAACCCACACGAGGGCGGGTGATTAATCAAGTTTCAATTACGATTTTGTCTTCCCACGATCATGAAAACAAGATAATCAACACAAAATGATAATTGTGCCGCATGCCGCGTTGCTCTCATTTTGTCTCATTTGCCGCATGTCTTCCCTACCTCTCCTCCCGTTCTCCCTCTCTCCCTCTATCGGTCTTGCGTGGCCAGAAAAAGCTGAAAATGCTATAAATAAAAGTTAAAATTTTAAAAAATTTTAGCTGATCAAATGTATCCAACATTCCCCATGTTTTTTCTTTTCATGTTTCATGTCTCAAAATGCACTCATCCGTTCTTTTTCTCCACTACCGTCTCCTGGCAACAAGCCTCTGGAAGCTGGATATCACACACAAATACAGATGTAATTGAAAACAAGACAAACCATTAGCTTGGTGAACCTGTTTATGAACTATGGGCCTGTGTTTAGGAGTGTAGAGACATGATTGTGTGCGTGTGTGTGGTGGGGGAGGGTGTGTGTTTGTGTGTCTGTGAGAGAGAAAGAGAGAAACACACACACAGAGGGTGCACTCTGCACATGTTTGTGTGTGTATGTTTTATAGAACTCGTTGGTGTGTGTGTGTGTGTGTGTGTGTGTGACTGAGTGAGTGAGAGAGAAAGAGACATACAGAGAGGGGGTCCTCACATGTTTGTGGTATAGTTTCTATATAGAACTCTTTGGTATGTGTGTGTGTGTGTGTGTTAATGAGTGAGTGAAAGAGAGAAAGAGACATACAGAGAGGGGGTCCTCTTCACATGTTTGTGTGTGTATATGTTTCTATATAGAACTCTTTGGTATGTGTGTGTGTGCAGCTGTGACCGCGCTCCCGACCGCCAAGAACCTTGGTGTTGTCCTCGATGACCAGTTGAACTTCTCTGCTCACATCGCAGCGACAACCAGAACCTGCAGATTCCTCCTGAGCAACGTCAGAAGGATCCGCCCCTTCCAGACAAAAGAAGCCACCCAACTCCGAGTCCTCGTCCAATCAACAGTCATCTCCCGCCTCGACTACTGCAATACACTGCTTGCTGGCCTCCTGGCCACTGCCACCAAGCCTCTTCAACTCATTCAGAACGCAGCGGCCCGCCTGATCTCAAACCTACCGAAGTCAGCCCATGTCACCCCACTTCTTAGGGACCTGCACTGGCTTCCCATTGCTGCACAAATCCACTTCAAGGCCCTCGACCTAGCATACCGTGCGGCAAAGGGAACCGCTCCCGCCTAGTACCTCCAATCCATGGTCTCTGAATACACACCCTCAAGACCCCTACGCTCTGCATCTTCTGGTCGTCTCAGACCCACTCCTATCCGAGCTTCGGGAGAGTCATCAAGGAGAAGCCGCCTTTTCTCAGTCCTTGCCCCACAATGGTGGAATGAACTGCCCACCCCAGTTAGGACAGCCGAAACCCGTCCAATCTTTCGCCGTCGACTAAAGACACACTTCTTCAACCATTATCTGAAAAAAAGAATAATAAATAAATTTAAAAAATCTAACCCTAACTAACCTTACTTTCATGCACTTATCCTAATAAGAGAGGGGGTCCTCACATGTTTGTGTGTGTATATGTTTTCTATATAGAACTCTTGTGTGTGTGTGTGCGTGTGCGTATGCGTGTGCGTGTGTGTGTGTGTATGTGTGTGTGTGTGTGTGTCACGTGTCTGTGTGTGTGTCTGTGTGTGTGTGCGTGTGCCATTGGAACCAGGTGGCTAACTGTAGTACATGTACTACATTCCTCTCCTCTCTTCCCTCCAGGTAGTCCTGGTTTCCCGTTACTGTGCTAAAGACTCAACTACAGGAAGAAAGAAAATGACTCAGCACTTTCACTACAGCCATGACTTGCTAGCAAAGGCTCATATTTAATTTGAATGTAAAATGTGTAAAGTGATGTTGTAAAGGTGCCAGCTACAAGTGAACAACGTGTAGTACAAGTACACAGTAGCATAGGAACTGTTAATGATCGACTTTGCTGAAAATCATTATCAAGGGAAATTAACTACTGCTACGCCCCTTGAGTGCGCGTGGGGAGGGGGGCGCAATCAAATGTTTGTTTATTGCCTCAGGTCAGTCAACTAGCATTGCATTAAGCTTGAACACTGAATGTTGATTGTCTTCAGTAATCCAACCTGACAGTCTGGTTAAGCTAACAAGCATGTTCACTCTCTCTCACTCACACACTCACACTCAAGTTCAAGTTTCAAGTTTCTTTAATAGTTGTCATACAGAAGTACAGAATACTTTCATACAAAATGCTTCTTACTGTTACGCTCCAGAGACTGTGCTAGACAAGATAGTATCAAGATAGTATCACACTTCAAACACTGATACAAGCCCTACAGAGGCAATCAAAAAGTTAATGAAAGACTGTTTGTTTAATTATTGAAGGGAGTCAGCTGCCAATGGTATCATTGCCAACATTATGAAATGTAAACGACTGCTAGTAGTACTGAGAAAGAGCTCAATGTGTCACTGTAGGCCAGTAACACATGTAGACCAGTAACATCTGTAGACCTGTAACACATGTAGGCCTGTAATACATGTAGACCAGTAACATATGTAGACCAGTAACATCTGTAGACCTGTAACACATGTAGGCCTGTAATACATGTAGACCAGTAACATATGTAGACCAGTAACATCTGTAGACCTGTAACACATGTAGGCCTGTAATACATGTAGACCAGTAACATCTGTAGACCTGTAACACACATGTAGGCCTGTAATACATGTAGACCAGTATGTAGGCTGTAACACATAACACATGTAGACCAGTAACATATGTGGTGTGTTTACAAACATCACCAACATAAGCAAAACCTTTTATGGCCTTAATAATACAGCAAACACAAGGGGATATCTCTAAAGACCTTGTCCAGACGGTGACGATTTTGGGTGTATCCGCCAAAGTATTTTATCATATGAACGTTTCGTCCAGACGGAATCGCATTCTGGGAGCCTGAATATGCTATTTTCTGAAAACGGGTCTGAAGACGCAATCAATCAATATTATATAATATATACAATATATTATATGTATATATATATTATAGGTCTTATATGTCCAGATATGTTCCTGGCTAGAATGTTTATTAAAACCCTCTGGGGTCTGGGCATTCTGACCCCCCCCCCCCCCTTTGTCGGGCCTTTCTGGGGATTAACATTATAATTATTTTTTTACATAATAGGAAAGTACAGGTTCATACCTTCAAAATAACTGATAACACTCTGACCAAATCTGAGATTCAGGGCTTGAAAGAATCAAATATTATTACTCAGCCATTTGATGAAATACTACATTCCCAGAAAGCAACACATTCACCCCCCCCCCCCCCCCCCCCCCTCTCTCTCTCTGACTGAAACAGCTAAACAGGTAAAACAGAGTCCATTCTCTTTGGATCAAATAACAAAATCAGCAAGGCCAACAGCTTCTCTGTTACCGTAGATGAAATCACATACCTGGGTTCAATCCTAAGGGCTCTGCACACGGCGGGCGATTTTAGCCAGGCGACCGAATTGTATCGCCTCCATTGTTATGAATGAGAGAACCCACACGGCAGGAGATTTTGAAGCGACTGTCGCGCAGCAATTTCTGTCGCCTGGCAAAAAATCGCCGCTCGATCCTATTTTTTGAGGCGACGGCATGCGACACAGCAAGGACAATGAGGACATAACATGACTTCTACAGTAGAAGTAGTACAGAAGTTCTACTGGTGTATCATTTGTACACCATTAATTTATCAATACATTCATTGATCAATAACCTACGTATTATTACCATGCTACTTATGTTCATTATTATTAACAGGAACAATTTAAATAAATAACGTTAGTTGGAGAAGCTATAGTGGCCGCTAGTCATTAACTAATAAATGAACAATGCGCCACGATGCACCTACTAGTGTTTTTATACTCGGTTAACAAAAGAAGTTGTGGATGTTGACAGAGTTTAATGTCCAGGCTGCAGCTGATGTGGTTTAGAAGGTTTATTGTCCAAAGGAAATGATGGTTGAGAACAGAACAGCGTCTTCAGTGAAAAAACACTCTCTCGGCCGCATAACAATACTTGTCCAAGCGATCAGTCATGCAGTAATGTCAGGAAGAATGAGGAGAGGTTGTATTCGTATAGGTAGTTTAATTCCAGCTCAATATGGGTTTAGTTCCCTCGTAAAGCACAACACAGCTACCTGCTAATACGCTAACCTAACATCCGGTCCGTCCTCTGATATCTCCCTCCGGGGGGAAACAAGTAACCACACACCCAGCTAGACAGAGCGACGGTCGTCTCTGGTGTGGGGGGCCAGGCGATTGTCGTTGAGCGACAGACGATCGCATCGCCAGGCGACGTCGGTCGCCCGCCGTGTGCAGACCACTCTAGAGGCAAATCTTTCTTGTGACAAAATGGCAACCAATGTAATAAAAAAAAAGTCAACCAACGAACAAGATTCTTGTACCGGATCTCCTCTCTAATAAACAAGAACTCCCTGAAGACTCTGGCAGGAGCACTCATTCAAGGGTACTACGACTATGCTTGCACCTCATGGTACCAAAGCACCTCAAAGGCACTAAAAACAAGACTACAAACATCACAAAACAAACTGGTCAGAAGTACTGCTTGACCTTACTCCTAAAACCCACCTCACCCCTGCCCATTTTGACAACCTAAGATGGCTTAAGGTGCTCCCATAGTCGACCGGACTGTATACGGACTGGACTCTGCGGAGGTCCACTGGACTCTTTGAGCTTTCATAGTCGAGCGGATCTCCGCGGACCAATTTCCTACATGTCTCGCGCCAGTTTACACCAGTTCACACCTCGCGCCAGTTTGTGTGACACCAAGTGGGCGCCGCGGACGTCCGCGCATCAGAAAATAGGAGCTTCGCACTTGGACTCTGCTGTGGGTCTGCTTTGAGTACCCTTTGGGTCAGCTTTGAGCCCGCGGGAGTCTGCTCCGTGTACAGTCCGCTCGACTATGGGAGCACCTTTAGAGTAGACACCAGAGTGCAGAAACTTGCAATGGGCCTGGTCTACAAGATACACTACACCACTAAGGTACCCATGTACATGTCGAAATACTTCCCAAAGGTCAGTGAATACATGTACAGTATGTGTACTATGTGTGTGTTGTACTGTACAGTATGTGTATGTTGTACTGTACAGTACAGTATGTGTGTGTTGTACTGTACAGTATGTGTACTATGTGTGTACTCTCCCTCCCCCTCTCTCTCTCTCTGAATGCTTTATTACGCCTAAAATTATCTCTTGTTTTTTCATCTCCTGTTTTACATTTATTTTTATTCTCATCATCATAAAACCTCCCAAACACCAGCAACTGAGCATTCTCAGTGGTGTCAGTGGACTCATCCACAGCTATGGAATTGCACTGTGCATTTTTTTTTAATTCTTATCACAAAGCTGTTTCAAATCACCAGCCAGTATTTCATTTATTCTGGTTGCTGTGCTATCTGAGGGGGATTTGCTTTTGTTTGCCTTCAAACATGGTCTCCATCACTTCAGTCATACATTATTTTATAATATTTATGCATCAGAGAATGGCTTCTTGTGTTTAGCCAACACCCATCTCGTTGTGACATAGATTTAACAATAATTCTGCTTGCAGCTTGATATGATGATTTCATTCCATTTATTTTTGTGGTTCTTTTTTTTTTGAACTTTCTTTTATTTTGTGTCATAATGAACATCACATTGCAATAATCATACAGTATAATATACTTGATTCACATATTCAATGACATTTGTTACTCAGGCTCTTCCCTCTTATTCAATTTGTTTTCAAAGTATTCAGCGTAATCAAAATAAGCTGTATAATCCGAGTACGCCTCTTAAACAACCCAGTGGGGAGGGATTTTTACAATATTTTTCTTTTTTTTGGGGATTTTTTGTAGGATAAGAAACGAAAAAATAAATAGAAAAATAAATTTAGCAAAAAGAAGAAAAAAAAAGAAAAAGAACAACAAAAAAAGAGAGAGAGGGCGTCAGACTCATGCTAGTGTATCTCCAGGTACAAGGTTACAAGTGACCATCTCTGCATAAACATATCTTTTTTCAGTTGCAATTGTGCAGTCATTTCTTCCATTGTATACATCTGTCTCAGTCTCTTGGTCCATTGTTTGATTGACGGTGGTTGATTTTGTAGCCATGCCATAGTTATCATTTTCCTTGCTATTAACAGTATCACTCTCAAGATGTATAACGTATCTCCATAGTATGTGCCTTTCGGTATACATCCCAAGATATAGTACGATGGATTCAGAGGTAAGTCAAGATCTAGAATGGTTTTAATCTCATTTTTGATATTCACCCAAAATGTCTGCACCCTTGGACAGTCCCAGAAAATATGTGTATGATCTCCGATCAATCCACATCCTCTCCAACATAGTGGTGAGGACCCACCAGCAAATCCGGAGAGAACTTGAGGAGTCCTAAAGTACCTGACCTTGACCTTCCAGTCAAACTCCTTCCACATTGGACTATTTGTGATTTTATGATTGCTTGAATGGCTGTCCTCCCATTCTTCATTTTCTATGATCACATTAGCTTCCAACTCCCATTTTTCTTTAATATAGGTGGTGTCTCCTGGATCGTCTAGTTGTAACATGTTGTAAATATTGGATATCTGCTTTCTTTCCATCAAGTTTTTTTCTATTGTGTTAATAAAGTACAGCTCCACATTTGTTGGTGGTCTCTTAATTGCTTCCCACTCACTGTGAGTCATTACATAGTGTCTTATTTGAAAGTATCTAAACATGTCTTTCGAAGGTAGATCAAAACATTGCTGTAGCTGTGCAAACGATTTAAAACAGTCTCCTTCCATTAATTGATTGATAGTAATCAGGCCCAAATCCGCCCATTTTTTAAAACCCCCATCCTCCATAGCTGGCCGGAATTCTGTATTGTCTGCTATTGGCATGGCCCTAGATATTGATCGTGGACCTCCCCCCTTTTTCCTTACACTTTCCCATACCTTTAATGTATTTGTAATCCATTTGTTACCAATCTTAATTTTTTTCCAGTATGCTTTCCCCAGGAATATTATGGATCTGAGAGGGGTCTTTGGAATTGAGTTTTGCTCAATCTGTACCCATCCTGAATCTAGGTCCTTTTGTATCCAATGCACAAGTATGCGTAATTGAGCTGCCCAGTAGTAGTTTCTTAGGTTTGGTAGACCAAGACCACCCTTGTTCTTTGGCAAACATAGTGTTTTAAGCCTTACTCTAGGTTTTTTCCTCTGCCAGATGAATTTGGATAGGAGTTTATCTAACATTTTAAAGGTAGTGGCAGGTATTGGTATAGGTAGAGACTGGAAGAGAAAAATAAGTCTAGGTAGCACATTCATTCGAATTGATTCTATTCTTCCCACTAGGGAGAGAGGTAAAATGTCCCATCTGGCCATGTCTGATTTGATTTGTACAATCAACTTTTCGTAGTTTGCTTGATATAACTGATTGCTGCTGGGAGTCAAAATGATTCCTAAATACCTGAATCCGTCTCTAGCCCAATGGAAGGGTGCTATACTGTTCAGATGTGTTGGCCATGTTCCCACTATCATCATGGCTTCTGATTTGGTCTCATTTATCTTATAACCCGACAGTTCGCCGTAATTTCTTAAATCCATCATTATGTTTGGAATTGATTCTAAAGGGTTTTTGATATAAAGTAAAATGTCATCAGCAAATAGCGAGATCTTGTGTGTAATGCCTTTTTGGTCATCTATTCCCTGTATCCGAGGGTTTGATCTAATCATCTCCGCTAGTGGCTCTATGCCAATCGCGAATAGTAATGGAGACAAAACGTCTCCTTGGCGTGTCCCTCTCTGTATCTCAAAGAAGTGAGAGCAGTGACCATTCACCCTTACTCTAGACTTAGGGTTTTTATATAAACATTTTATCCAATCTATAAATGTGTTATTGAATCCCATACCTTTCAATGTTAGTTCAAGGTACAGCCAATCAACTCTATCAAATGCCTTCTCGGCATCTAAGCCGAGAAGCATTGATGGTTCTTTTCGAGATCCAGCCACTGTTTGCAGATTTAAAGTTCTTCTGATGTTGTTAGCACCCTGTCGACCAGTGATAAAGCCAGTCTGGTCTGGGTGTATCAGTTTTATTATATGTTTCTGTATTCTTTTTTTAAGTATAGATGTCAATATCTTGAAATCGTTGCAAAGGAGACTTATGGGCCTATAGGAACTACATCTTGTGGGGTCTTTACCTTCTTTATGTATTACCGAGACAATAGCTTCTGACCAGCTTCCTGGTGGATCTCTCTCAGATAGGGCATAGTTATAAACTACACTTAATACTGGTGTTAATTGTTCAGTGAAATGTTTATAAAATTCATTTGAAAACCCATCTGTACCTGGTGATTTATTGTTCTTAAGCATCTGAATAGTTTCCCCTATCTCCTTCTCCGTAATAGGGGAGGTTAGCTCATCCGCCTCATCTGGGGATAGTTTAGAAAGTTTAAGGTTATCTAAGAAGTTGTTGATTTTTTCTTTCTTGTTTTCCAATTGCTGTGCTTTGTAGAGGTCGGTATAGTAATCTGCAAATGCATTAGCAATTTCTTGCGTTTGCATTACTTCCATGTGTGTGCTGGGGTGTTTAATCTTTGGAACTATCCGACTTGACTGTATTTTGTGGAGCTGGAATGACAGTAGCTTGCTTGCCCTATTTCCCATCTCATAGTAATTCCTACCAGCAAATCTAAGGGCTCCTTCCGCTTTGTATGTCAACAGGTCATCTAGTTTTTGTTTGCAGGTTAGTAGAGCTTTTAAATCTTCCTCATCTCTGTTCAGTTTATGTTTCCTTTCTAGTATTTTTAACTCATTTTCTAGGTTCTGTTGTTTTTCATTTCGCTGTTTCTTTAGTGCACTTGAAATTGAGATAATTTTACCTCTCATTACAGCCTTTGCCGCGTCCCATAAAATTGATGGTGAGACATCCCCCTTATTGTTGAGATCAAAATAACTCTTCAGTTCTTCACTTATCCTCTCCCGTGTGTGAGAGTCAGACAGCATGGATACATTGAGCCTCCAATATTTAAAGATTTTATTGGTACTGATGTTAAGTTGAAGAGTTAGAGGTCCATGATCTGAGATGGTCGCTGGTTCAATGATACATGATTCAACTTTGTCAATATCTTGCTTGGAAATACAGAAGTAATCTATCCGAGAGTAGCTACCATGGACCCCAGACCTAAAGGTAAAGTCTTTCTGCCTAGGATGGTGGAAACGCCATGCATCTATAAGTCCAAATTCTTTTATCATTGCATTCAGTGATCTAGATTTTTTTGAAATGGGTCCACAATCTACAGGCAGTTTGTCTACTTTTGGATTTAGTACACAGTTGAAATCACCGGCCATAAGGATAATTCCTTTGGCGTTACCAGCCAAAAGTGAGGCTATACCTTTAAAGAAATTGGGGCAGTCTTCATTTGGTGCATATATATTTAGAAAGGTTATGATTGATCCTCCTATTGACCCCAGGACCATAACATATCTGCCCTGGTCATCTGCAATTTCCTTTTCTTTGGTGAAGTATACTGATTTGTTAAATAGAATAGCCACTCCTCTCTTTTTCCCTGTTTGACAGGACGCACTATACACCTGGCCCACCCATTCTCTCTTCAGTTTCTGGTGTTCGTTCATTGATAAGTGCGTTTCTTGAATGAATGCTATAGAGCACTGCATTTTCTTAAGTTGTCCAAAAAGTTTTTTCCTCTTTATTGGGTTGTTAAGACCATTTATATTATAACTAATACATTTAAGGCTTGTCATAATGTCATTGTATTTCGTATGTACAACATAGATCTATCTTCCATAGTATATGAGCTTGAGGCATTTTTGTGGTTCTTAGCGCTGAATTTTGAGGAAAGGTTGCATCAAAATAACTGTTTTGTTTCGTAGTGGCGTTTCAAATTGCCACTCTTCACAAGAGCTACCGTTTCTTGGCATATTAGGCACAATGGTTTGGTGCTGGATGGAGGAAGGATGAACGCATATTTCCCAGTCCATTCACCTTTGAATTGCAGTGATTTTCACTGTCGACTTTTCTTTTACTGGCCATCTTTGAACATGCCATATTTTTCTAATAGCTACTAGGGGTGGGAATCACCAGAGGCCTTGCGATACGATATTATCACGATACTTAAGTCACGATACGATAGTATTGCGATTCAAAATATATTGCGATATTAATATTGCGATATATTGCGATTTATTACCTTTTTTCAACTGCAAAGTAAAACTTTGTCAACATGTTTTATCTAATAAAATAAAGTTTTCAATCTGTTCATCTCACTTCAATAATTTTTATTGCAGCAAATGGGATTTTCTCAAGCAGACAGATGTCAACACTGTAATCTGTGTTGCATGTACCTGACAAACTGAACTGTTTGTATTACAGTCATATTCCAACTTAACTTAATGCAGACGTGTGCGTGTGTGTGGACTACTGTACTATTACAGGTATTGAATTGAAATAAACAATGCAACTTCCTTATAAAAAAAATAAAAAATATTATTATTATTTTTTGCATAATTAAATATCGATACTTGGCGTCCTTGTATCGATACAGTATCGCCACGCAAAGTATCGCGATACTATACTGTATCGATATTTTCCCCCACCACTACTAGCTACAGTACCTGCAGATGAAACTACATCCAGATGCGCTCTCAACTCTCGCTCTGTGACTCGGTCCCGTTGAAAGAGACGACACGCATTCCGTGAAGACCCGCCCTACTCTGCCTCTGATTCGCAGACTGTGGGTGAGGTAAAAAAACACCCCACTGTGAAACGCTGAATGTGATTGGACCAAAGCAGAGTAAACAGACAGTGGAACAGTCGGACATGCAGAGCACTGCTTGCAGAGGAGATAGCGGAGAATTTTGAGGATAGCCTGACAGGATATATTTTCCTTCCACTTGGTATCACTCGGGAATCACGTTTTAACCAAGTCACTAACGTTGCTGTCATGAGCCTGCGCTATGGTAGCCTACAACTTGTAGTGATAAAATAAATAAAACTTCCAACTCGTGCAACGACTCGGCAAAAAGTAGAGTCCTGTGTACATATTATTATTCATTAATAAGTTATACATATTATGAAAGCCAAGGTGTTGTTTAGAATCTGTCCAGTGCTACAAGCTGGAGGGGGGGGGCAGCGACAGTCTCTGCAGGGGTCAAAAACCTATTCAAAGCGTACACACCCGCTCTGCTCTGGGTGGGTGTGTGTGCGTGCGTGTATGTGCGTTTACGTGACGTAAACAGGGCGAGTGTAGTTCTCTGAGAGAACCGGGATAAGTACAGCCATACAATCTAGCAAGAATTAAACCCATTTACAAGTTGTATTACGTTTTGCAAATAAGGAAACTGATATAGAACATTTCAAAGCACAAAAAAATTACATTTCTCTATTTTGACCGATTTCTGAAATGTGCAACATTTTCGGCATTTATGAAGAATCCTCTCGTCGAGACAAGGCGGTTTTCACACCTTTGTTCTCCCGCACGCGGGAGCACACTGAGCTCCGACTCCAGAGAACACCGGGAGGCTACTGTGATGAAATACACGATACTAGCTAGAGATTAGCGTCTCCTTTTTCTGAAAACCCAAATAAGCTAGCTAAGTAGCCAAGCACATAGACTGTTCCATAGCATACGCCTTCAGTTGATCTTACCTTGACGATTAAAAAGCCTCCATAATTTAGTAAACAGTATTCCCAGTGTTGAGATTTTACGATGCCAGCTTGTGAGAATTCATTGTAGCCAGCCAGCTAGCGTTGATGCTATTCAATGCTATCAACATTAGCTAATAGCTAACCAACTAAATACAATGACAGTGGTATCCTGAGGCAACGTTAAATACATACAACTTTTGATTACCAACGATAGCTAGCAAGCTAACTAAATAGCTTTGTTTGTCTGGACTATCATACTAGCTAACATACCCAACTAACGTTAATGCCATTCAGAATTTATTAACATAGCTACAACACATGAACACACAGTAATGTTAATACAATTACATGCATCATTTATTGTTTACAATGAACGGGTGGAGCTAGTCGAAAGGACTGGACACAGGGACAAGTTAAACATCAATCAATTAATTTAATACAACAGGTAGTTCGAGCTGCGCTGTCGTGCCTACGACCGCACCACAGGGCTATTATATTATAGTATACGGCTTTGACACGCTCTCTCTCTCCTGCCGATTAAAATCAGCCTGTAGCATTTGCACAATGGCGTCCGTATGTTAGAGCGACGGACTGCTCTGTTGTATGTTAGAGCGACGGACTGCTCTGTTGTATGTTAGAGCGATGGACTGCTCTGTTGTATGTTAGAGCGACGGACTGCTCTGTTGTATGTTAGAGCGATGGACTGCTCTGTTGTATGTTAGAGCGATGGACTGCTCTGTTGTATGTTAGAACTTTGTAAAGAAACTCAAAGTGTTAAGAGCGATGCACTGCTCTGTTGTATGTTAGAGTGATGCTATGTTGTATGTTAGAACTTTGTAAAGAAACTCAAAGTACTAAGATCGATACATTGCTCTGTTGTTATATATTTCTTATTGAACAATCTTATCACACTTTTTTACTGTCCGTTCTATTTTATTATTTTTAGCCTATTTTAAACTGAATCAAACCACACTTTTTTACTCTATCTAATCTATTCTATTTTATTATTTGTATTACTGAAGAACTGTGATTTGCCTTACCTTGCTCGCTTATGCCTGTATTTTTTACTGTTGTGAAGCACTTTGAACTGCAACCTCTGTATGAAAAGTGCTATACAAATAAAGTTATTATTATTATCCCTGCTGCTAGCTAACGTTAATGTATCTAACGTTAGCTAACGTTAAAACTAACCTAAAGTTAGTTGTTCACCAACAATCTCAACATTTGTATTAGCGTTAGCTCAAAAACACAGAACCGGACGACACAAGTTCTTCCGCTAGCAATGACAACAATAATACTTCCGGTCGGGGGGTTTCAAAATAAAAGAGCGAAGTCTAAATAAAACACCGGAAAGGCGTTTATTTTGTACATTTGTGGCAGCGTTACAGCATTTTCAGTGTTTTCGTTTGGACGCACATATATTTCTTGAGACGATTCCGTGTTTACGGAAAACCTTTTTTAAATGAAAACTAAAGCGATCGGTTCCGTCTCCGTCTGGACAAGGCCTTAAATGACCTGTTGAGGAAAAAAGTAAAGTAAACAAGCAACCCATTTGTTTACACTTGGATCACAGATTGGGCCTTTAACAGCATCCATCATGTTGCATTCACCCACCTCCTCTTTACAGATATGCGACACATACCCATATGCCTCCCCTGCCACTGCTGGGAACCAGTGGAACAGACGGGTGCGTTACTGGAGGCTAGCCTGTGATGACGGGGTCTTGTTGTGATTATGGACGACAGCTAGATGGATAGATCGCAAAACATTCCTTGCACTGGAGCAGGAGGTTCCAGATGAACCACATCAAAACATACTGTAAGAATGTAGGACATGTGGTCACTTCAGGCCCGGAGTGTGGGGCAAAACCACCCACTGTATCTGTTCTACACCCACTATCTCCATGGAAAACACCAACTGTGACAATAAACCTTATAGGGAGGTGTAGTCTGAGTCGGGATGGGTACCTTTCACATTTGAACCGATACCGGTACCGGTACCTGTGAATCGATACCGGTACCCAACGGTACCTTTTTTCGGTACTTTAGTCTCAAGAAATTTTATTTACCTACCTCAGTCGTAAAAAAAAAAATCCAAACTTCAAATAACTACAATTTCGACAGTTTTCGGCTTGTCATTGCTCCGACTGCTTTTTTGTTGAATCAAGTCAAATCCTAGGTAAGCATATATTGTGCGTGTGAACGTTGACATGAAAAGAAAAAAGTAAAAAAATAAAAAATAATAATAAAAAAAACCCTTTTTTTATTATTTTTTTATTCGGTTTCTCACTTGATTCGATACTCGGTAGTACCGACGTGTTTCACTTCGGTACCTCAAAAGTACCGAATTCGGTACCCATCCCTAGGTCTGACGTCAGTTTAGTTTCCCGTGCGGTCCACCCGTATAGGGATTTATCATTGGGAAAATGTATTATCGGCTATTGTACTAATTCTGTCTCATGAACATTGGCAAGCTTTCCATTTTTGCACAAAATGAGTTCCCTTCTATCACTAACATTATTGTTTTAAAGCATTTTTGGTTGAAATAAAATGATAGGTGATTATTTTACGATTAATTGCGAATCGTTTCATGTTGAGCTATAGAGCGTGGATGAATACACACAGAAAAGGTACACCGTGCCAATGTTCGTGCTTTCTTTGTTTTAAACGAGACGATTTAGAAATGTGTCCATTGGAAATACATTGCAATTTCAAGCGAGGTGGACCGACCGGAGACAACGATGACGTAACCACGACTACACCTAATATTGCCTTATCGAATATTCATGCCCTTGACCACAAGTTACCATTTCCATAGAGTATACGCCTCCGTTAAGGTCTCTTAAGGAGCTCTAACAGTCTGTTAACGTATATGTAAAGTATGTGCGCTCTCCGTTTGTAAAAATACATCTTCATAGTTGTGTTGTCATGTGGACAGTGACAGCTGGTGCTGTGCGAGCAAATGTATATAAGGACACGTGTTAAACATGCCCCCTTCCCCTTCCTGTTCCAGCTTAAGCTGGTGCCCCACTGTGTTCCTTTGGCACATCATACATGGTACTTCATTTTGGTGTAGCTGCACCGGGTACACGACAGCATTGCCGTGCAAGTCTACAGATTGATATCATCACCGGTGGATTCAGGCGGTATGATCTCAACACACGTGTGAGACGTGGTGACGATGAATACGCAACAGCGGCTATACCTCCTCAGCGCTTCACTTCAAAGCGTGCACTATGGGTTGAAATCCAGACCCAGCATTGGTCTGTGAACATTCCATCTACCTTTCCAACCCGCCAATCCTATGACCCCCTCAGCTCCCCAAAGAAAGAAGCAGCATCCTGGATCCACGACAAAGAGATAACTTTGCAGAGTACAAGATGTGAGCCTGGACATCAGGACCCGACTGACGGCCATGACGATAGACCTCGGACACCGTCACGTCATTATGACATCATTATAAGCACCGGTACATTTTCTTTGCCGCCTATGGCAGAAATGAGCGGTCTTTTCCTTTACCGTTTACAAGTAATGTTGTCCTTGATGCCGCATGTGGGATTAATGGGAAAAGTGTGTTTCACCCAAAGGATTTTATGTTTTAACATTCCAATTTTTAAAAGCCAAATTGCTAACCCTAAATGACCGGATATCGCAGAGAACGCACTGACGCTAGGTGACCTGATCTGTGATGCTAAGCTAGTTTGCGCCAGCAATGTTTCCTCTTTTTAAACTGCCGCTTACAATTCAAAATCCACTACCTTATCAGAGAGAGATGTATATTAGAAGGCTTTGTTCACGGGACCACAGCTGCATGGACCACAGATGAAGCTAAAGGAGAGATCTATTAATAGTCAGTTAATTTTGCTATATCTTTTAGTGGACGTAGTTTAACATGCAGGTTTGCCCCGTGTGATTACATTGCAGCCTGTCTTGCGGCTGCTGACTGAAGCAATCACTCTCAATACTGGACCAATTACAGAAATTGTTGTCCCTATTATTTATTTAGGCCCCACATGATGGACATAGGGTCCAGGTTTAAAAATACAAGAATTGCCCTTTAAGCTACAAACATAAGACTGTTCTAACAGCACAGTATTGAAGTGAACTATACATCAATGCATTTTTCTAATGTTACCCAGACCAGCATCTTGTTTAGCCAACATTCTAAATACTTAAAGGAAACATTTTTCTTCTCTGTGCATGCAGTAGGAGTAGGAAGACGTTGGGAACTAGGCTAATGGAGGAACCTACTTCCAGTGACTGATGCTAAGCTAGGCTAACGGTGCGCATCTTCCTACTCCTACTGCATGCACAGAGAAGAAAAAGGTATGCATCTTCTTGTCTAACTCCAGTGTAGATGGCAAATAAGCTAATTTCCCAAAATGTTGGAGTGTTCCTTTAACCTGCTTAGCTACACAATCTTGTTGTAACTAAGAGATTTGCTGGAAAAAGTTGATCAGATTTGTGCATAGATCACTAGATTTATCAGCTTATAATTAGGGCTGGGCGATATGGCCAAAAATGTTATCACGATATATCATGATAATTTTTCATATAGTTCGATATCGATAATTATCTATATTCTTATTAGTATTAAAAAAATCTTTTTTTTAATTATTATTTAAACAACAAATGTATGTTTATTTTGCAGCAATTCTTTGTCGTTGCCGCCATCTTTAGTGTTACAGCCCCTCACACTCCAGTTCTCAGGCTGCAGCTGGTTTGAAAGTACCAAAGAAAGTGGCTGTGGCTCCAGGGGCGTTGAACAGTTCTGGCTCTGCTAGTTTCTTTTCTATTTTTGGTGGACATTCGATTACACATGCACCGTGACTCGCGACTGGAGACTAGTTCTGCTAGCACAGATAGCCTACTGTGTACAGACGGTTTCAAACTGTATTTTAAATTAGAAAAGAAACTAAATAAATGGACAAGAGAAAAATAAATCTGAATTTGGTCAGTAATGTCATTTGGACAAGCAAATCCTATACTTTAAGTTGCAGGCAAGAAAGACAAGTCGGTCCACTGTCTCTGGTTTTAAAGCTGCCCTGTTGCAGGTCACAATACAAAAAATAAAACAAAAGAAAATAAAAGAAAATGTAATTATCGATATTATTTTTATTATCGATTATTAAAATATATCGCAATAATTATCGTTGTCGTTTTTATCGCCCAGCCCTACTTATAATACACATTTCATGTGCCCATTTCCTGGTTGATAAGGAGATGACAAAAGCAAAATGGGCAATAGCGAATGCTAAATGCTTAACACATCCTGCGCCAAGAACGAGTTAACTCGTTATAGCCCGCCAAACGAATAACGCCAATAACGAGTATACTCGTTATTGTGATCGTTATTTATTTTATTCGCTATTGCCATTCATAATTCATCCAGCAAGGCTCTGGGAAACTCTGGCCCTCTGTCTGATATTGCAACGGCCTGATACCGCCGCCTGGTGGATTTTGGGCGATGTTGCACTCTCTACAGGAAGCTTAGGTCTGTGCATCAGTGAATGTCTTCCGGGCGGAGGTTTCTTGTAACGTGAATCCAGATACACACTCGAGTGCATTGAATCGACTTCGAGACGCAAGAATCAATATGCTTTTTGAGTTTATGGCGTCGGCCAAACGGAAAAAGGATCTAGCAGATGGCAATCAAATAATTGGAATATTCTTCCTCCAGTATCATCGGCCAGAGGTAAGAGGAATCTAACGTTAATTCCAGCTTGATTGTCCATTTCTTTCATTGCAAACGATCTGATCAGCATAATGGGGTCGTACTAAAGAAAGCCGTTATTGACCATCAATTAATCAGAAACGACCCCCCCCCCCCCCCTCATTTCCTTCATGCATGGTGGAGCATAATATATACCGATCATATGCATTTGAAATTTTAATTGTAGCGTGTATAGGGACGAAATGCCAATCGATTAAGTATAATATGCATCGGGGCCTATGACTCGCGTTCTAGGAATTACAGCAGACCACTCTAAAAACATACTTATATTCACGACGGTATAAAATATGAATGGAAAAATATAACGTTCCCACAACGATAGATACCCGATGTCGAATGGGCCATAGTAATGCAGATATAGCTATACTATTTAAATAGTTATAGCCCTGCAAACAAGGTGAGCAACTCCATAGGTTTACAGTGGTGGGCGTTAGAGCTTGCGTGGCAGCTATTGTGGTAAACTACAAAAATAAGGCTGTTCAGCACAATATTGATGTAACTAAGAGATTTGCTGGAGAATTATTTTTTTTTGGGCATATATCACTAGATTTATCAACTCCTAAAAGTGCTTTCTCCCTACTGAAGCTCTGTGTTTTTAACACTTTGAGTGCCAACGACGCTATAAGTAGTTAGTTCATGCCGACCGTTGAATGCCAGCAACGATTAAATTAGCGATTTCTATTCATATTTCATCATTCTAGCCTCCCGTTAGTGCAGCAACCTCTCTCTGAGCGCCATTGGGAAAATACCGCCCCCTATCGTCTCTCCCTGTGTAACTGCACCCCATTGGATTAGACTGATGGGGGGGGGGGGAATCCAGTTTCCTCATTTTACTTATCCGGCAAGCCATCCGAAGAGATCGAAGTGATTGCCGAGCCGGAAAACAGCGAGGAATACATATTTCCAGTACCCAGCGCTGAATCAATAAATGCGATCGATATTTGGAATGGCGATCAGGAATTGGAATAATCTTTTTGGAGAACATCTGATCTAAGGTAAGGAATCTATTTGACCAGTTTTAGGATAATCTGATCTGTTTTCGCGAAGATATCAGCGTGTGCCATATGTGTGTGTGTGTGCGCTGATCAGGAAATAAGAGAATATATTTTTCAGCTCACTTCTCTAGCGTGCATAAGTACACATACTATCGATAATCTAGCGTTTATTTGAAAACTATCATAAATAGTCCGAAAAATGACAACGTTTTTTGTGTATTCCAGAATATTCCAGTAAATGCCGTTTATCACGTAATCTTTATATTTTCCTGAAACTTTCAAGAAAACGATGGCTTTTCAAAATGGTATAAAACGGAAATAAACCGATTAAAAAACAATCCGTTTCGACAATGTTGACTGCAAACAAGACATTGATAAGCGACGGCCAGATTAGACACATTTAAGACATAGATTATGCGTTCACAATGCTATCATTGAAGTGGGTGCTGGCATCCAACCACATTTTGAGACGGGGAGGCGCGGCATCCAAAGTGTTAACCATGCGCTCAGCGCCAGGATCGTTATTTCGTTTATTCGCTATATCTATTCATAATTCATAGCTGCAGCCTCTGGTATACCCTTCAGACCCTGCCTGAGCTGGCAGACTGTCAACACCACCCTCTACTGCCTTACGGAGCTATTGCATCTCATTGAAAATGGGCTGGTGTGTTTTAGGAGCCGATCTGAGCCGGGCGGACGGGGTTTAAATACTCAGGCGAGCCAGTTCTATACAACGATGGCATCGAACAGTAACCCCGCCCGCGCACCCATATGTAATGGTCGGTAGTGTGGTACGGACCTCCACGAGCAGTATTTGGAATGGCGATCAGATAATTGGATTATTTCTTTTGCATTACATCAGATACAAGGTAAGAACACTATGTATGATCGTTGATCTGATATGTATTTCTACCGCGATCACAGCTATTTGTGTGTAGGTGTATCTGCTTATTAGCGTTGACTGCGGTGGGGGGGTGCCCCACTACGACGGTCATTTCATGTATGCACGACGAGATATAATAATGATAATCTAGCGTTGATTTCAGGATGATTAGATAATCAGCCAAAAAATTACAACCTGATGACTGGATTACAGTAAAATGCCTTTTTCTCGTCTTTTTATTTTTTAACCTTCCCTTTCTCCAATTTTTCTCTGTTTTTCTCCCCGTCCCAATTCCCCCCCCCCCTCCCCTACCTGGTCGTTGTACGCATGTTCTCCTACGAGTCGGTACAAGGGCGTCCCGAAGCCGATCGCACGCTTCCTCTGTTACGTGCGGCGACTGCCAGTGACGTCTTTTCACTTGGCAGCGAGGACTCTCATTGGTGAAGTGTAACGCGTGGGAGGGCATGCTATCTCCACCAAGTCCTGCCCCCGCTGAGCAAGCGCCGAGACCTGACCTGTAGGCGTCGCTGTCCACAACGCCAGATTCCCACCCCCTAATACTGCCAATTGTATTAGTATGAATGACCAGCCAAGCTGGTAGCAACGCCGAGAGCTGGTTTTTCTCGTCTTTTTCCTGGAATTACTCAAAAGCACCCAAACCATACTCCATTCAAAACGGTATAAAACGGAAATGTACGGATGAAAAAACAATCTGTTTTGGGCATGTTGACTGGAAGCAACTCACTGAGGGTCGGCGGCGTTATTAGACCCATAGATATAATATAAGATATATTTTAAGTAGGGATGTCCCGATCCAATCACGTGATCGGGGCCGATCACGTGATTTTC
Source organism: Notolepis coatsorum (assembly GCF_963971535.1). NCBI lineage: Eukaryota > Metazoa > Chordata > Actinopteri > Aulopiformes > Paralepididae > Notolepis > Notolepis coatsorum. The sequence continues at coordinate 169,147,333 of NC_140170.1, read as the reverse complement.
CGAAGATCGGGATCGACAAAAATAAATAAAAAAATCTGCAGTTTTTTTTTTTTACTCTTTTTTTTTATTGAACAAACATGACCATGTTCACGTCTTAAATTCATACTGAGGCCTTAGTTTTGGTTTTAAATTGCATATCATCATTCATTTATTTATTGTCACACAGAGCAGAAGAATTTTGCCAAAACAAACCAATAGTATCCAGCTGCAGAACGGCAGACCGAAATAATTTTGTTTTTTCTTTTTTTTCTTTTTTTTTTATATCCCAATTTCTCACATTACATTCACCCTGAATGTTGACGTTATCCAGGTGAAAAGTTAACTTCATAAATCATTTGATGTATAATTATCAAAGGAAATGCGTTTGGGTCTGAGAGTGTGGCTGGTCTGCCGTTCTGCAGCTGGATACTATTGGTTTGTTTTGGCAAAGTTCCTCTGCTCTGTGTGACAATAAATAAATGAATGATATGCAATTTAAAACCAAAACTAAGGCCTCAGTATGAGTTTAAGACGTGAACATGGTCATGTTTGTTGAATTAAAAATTAAAAGTTAAAAAAAATGTAATTAAAAAACGTGATCGGATCGGGAAATATCGGTATCGGTAGATACTCAAAATCACATGATCGGATCGGGAGCAAAAAAACGTGATCAGGACATCCCTAATTTTAAGCACTCGCAAATGTCGCAGTCTAAAACTATATCCATTGAATAAAGACCTGGCGATGAAGGGGGATCAGCGCCTCCTGCTGCTGGCGGTCAATGTTGCTCTCAATAATCCTGCTCCCAGCCCCTGGCGTAAGCAGTTCTTGGTTCTAGACAAGCAAAGAGTTGGTGCTGCTCTGGAACCAGTTTTCCTGGCCGAGAACCGGTTATTTTGCTGTCGACTGACTCGAAAGACAAAGAACTGGGCCCAGAACTGGCCCTCAAGATGCCTTGTGGAAAAGGGGTGTGTCCTTGTTATTATCTGAGGTTTGCTGAACTAGTCGACCAAAGCTGGATTGAGGAAAGAGGCTTTATATGGCCACAGGGGTGTGGTTCCGTCAAATCTAACTGCGGACTATCCGGATGGGTCATATGATTGACTGGCTGGAAAGGTAGACGGAATGTTCAGACCATCACTGGGTCTGGATTTTACCCATAGTGCAAGCTTTGAAACGGCGTGCGCTAACTCATAACTAGAGTTAGAGTCATAACCATCACTACTGGTCTATGGAGTCCTAGAACTCCATGATAAAATTACAAGGAAACATTCCAAAGAAACATTCAACTTGATGGGCACGTTGTAGTGAAGTGGGTCCGTCTCGCTAAATCAGTGGTTCTCAAAGTGTGGTCCGGGGACCCGTGGGGGTCCTTGAGGGGGTTCCAGGGGATCCCCAGCTAAATAAATATGTCACTAATATATTCTTCTCTAGAGTTTGACATCCTGGCTGGGGTAAGCGTCTTTGAGCATCTGGAAAAGCGCTATATAAAATAGATGTATTATAATAATAATAATTATTATTATTATTATTATTATTATTATTATTATTATTATTATTATTATTATTATTATTATTATTATTATTATTATTATGCAAGGGGACACCCTTGCCCCCTTCCTCTTCGTCATAGTCCTAGACTATGCACTCAGGAAGGCCATCGGTGGACGGGAGCAGGATTTTGGTCTCACAATAACCCCTAGGAGGTTGAGACGACACCCCGCCGTAGTCCTAACAGACCTGGACTACACAGACGACATCAGCCTGCTCTCTGACTGCGTAGAGCAGGCACAGGAACTCCTGTGCAGAGTGGAGACGGAGTGCGCCAAGGTTGGCCTTAGGCTAAATACCAAGAAAACCGAGGTCATAACCTATAACATCCTCCCGGATCATCCACCTCTAACAACAACAGGAGGCACTGCTCTAAAGGAAGTCAGTGATTTCAAATACCTGGGCTCGTGGGTCAACTCGTCCGAGCAAGACCTTAAAGTGAAGAAGGCACTTGCGTGGAGGGCCCTGAGCGGCATGACCAGTGTGTGGAACTCCAACCTCCCCTGACAAATCAAATTTAGCTTCTTCTATGCAACAGTAGACTAGTCTGTTCTTCTATATGGCAGTGAATGCTGGACCCTGCCTGAAGCCCACCCTGCAGAGGTCCCTAGATGGGTGCTACACCAGAATGATGCGTGCAGTGCTTAACATCAACAAGGATGAGCATGTCACCAATGGAAGCACTGATGGAGGGCCCTTCCGAGGACAACCTAGATAGAAGTTAGTAAAGTGAGAGAGTGTGACTCACTATGCTCTCGCCTCTATTCTATGCTCTCTCCTCGGTTATCTCTCCACCTACAGTATAGACGGTTATGGAATTCCGGATAAAATCATATAAAAACAACAAATATCTTATCATATCTATTATATGGTGTTCCTTACAATTGTGTATCAATGTGAAAGTAATTTACATGAAAAGGTTTGAGAACCACCAAAATATTGGTATAAATAACATCTCTCACTATTGGTCTAAAATTCTAAATAACATCTCTCTCTCTCTATAAATAAGATGTCTCTCTTGCTCTGTTGACAAAAGTGGTGTTTACTTTGAAAGGCACACTCAAGTATCTGCGTCGAACACCTAGTAATAACAGGATATGGCTATAGAGCGTTCCAGCGACTGTTTCAAACGACTGTTTACGGAGCAGGAATGCCTTTCGCAGGTATTAGCATCACATCTGACCGTTGTGACATGGCTGCAATGAATGGGCGACGGAATCAGATGTAACAGTCAGTAAGGAAGGTCAAGCATTAGGCGGTCAATCTTCTGTTGATAGTGTCACTGTCGCTGAGATTCCCGTTGTATAAAACCCTGCATCCAAAAGCTGGAAGATAGAAAAGGGTCAGTGTGCCCTAACTTTTATACTTATTTTATACTTATATTATACTATTTTATACTTATCTATTTTATCTAGCACACTCTCAGGAGCAAAACAGAAAGAAGCATTTCATATAAAAGTATTCTGTATTTCTATATGACAATGACACAACTAATAAAGAAACTTGAACTTGAAACTTAAAGGGAGGACCAATGAGTCATATACAATGGAACTAAGTGAATGCGTCGGTTTAATAATGTCACCTGCTCCACAACCTCTCTGTGATCTGTGCACCACATTGTATTATCTCCTGAATACACAGTGGTGAAAGGAAAGCAACGGAGGACAAGTATAATCAATCAGAACAGACAGGAAAATCAAGTAACTTCAAACTAACGTGTTTTTTATGACCATCTAAAACTGGGAAGAAAGGTTTACAACTGTGCGAGTCGATATTTGTATTGTAATTACCTGCGTTGCTTTTACCCTTTTTCTTATTCTCTATATTGTTTTTATTCTGTCTGTTTTATGCTCATTATTTTTAGCCTGTCTATTTTACTGCTGTGTGGAGCACTTTGGGCTGCACTTCTTGTATGAAAGGTGCTATACAAATAAAGTGTATTATTATTATTATTATTATTATTATTATTATTATTATTATTATTATTATTATCATCTTTACATGAAGGCCTAAACCTATTGAATCTGTTCCCATTGAAACGATCAACTGACGGCAGGTTTAGCAGAAATGTTTCCAAACATCTATTTGACAGCTGCCTCTAACCACCAAAGCCCTCACAGCCTCATGTGGTCGCTTGGTGCAACGTTTCGCCCACAGCAAGTTCCCCTTGACTTCATGCAAGATTTAGATGGAACCATATTCGTCTGAAACATAGGTTTTGATCGGTAACAGTCAGTAAGGAAGGTCAAGCATTGGGCGGCGGTCAGTCTTCTGTTGATATTATGTTGTCATTGTTAATGTTTTGGGTTCAGACTCGCCCTCAGCCTCTCAGCCAGTGAACAGCGTCACTGCTCAGGCGACCATGCAGTAGCGCAGTCGACAGGCTATTAACTTCACCAACCAACCAACCAACCACCAAATACTACACGCTGATCAAATTGTGTAACACAGTTAACATCAAAGCTCTGTTATAATTTAGTTAAAACAAATTCTGGTAGAAATGCTCTTACCTGGTCTTTGCTCTCTATGGCCGATCTGAGCGGGCTGCTGTTCCCATTATTATAAAGCGGTTTATTTTCCTGGCAAAAAAAAATATTGATCCCCGTGTTATTATTGTTGATCTTGATCTGTATTTCCACAGCAATTAATAGTTTCCAGCCTCTGGTACAGACGCTATTGAACACATTCAGCCACGTCGGAACAGGTCCCTGCTTTCGGCTGTATGTATGTAACAATGCAGTCCTCTCCTCCCCTACATGTCCCGGCTGTTTTGTGTTGCTGAGGTTTTGCGTTTTGCAGCTCGGCTCTCTCGGCTGCACATCGTCTTTTCATCGGCTTGTGTGGCTTGTGTGGACTGTGAGGCCTGCATGCGGCCGGAGAGAGAGACCGGGGTAGCATCATGAAGAGGACAGCGCCGCCCTGCGGATAAGTCTCATGCCGATACTTAACAGAACTCTATTTTGGTATTATGATTGAAAAAACAGATCAGCATGACCAGCATAATCCATCCTGGTTATTATAATACCAGCAAAGATCAACACAATGCATCCTGGTTTTACCAGCAAAGACCAGCATAATGCATGTTATACCAGCAAAGACCAGCATAATGCATGTTATACCAGCAAAGACCAGCATAATGCATGTTATACCAGCAAATACCAGCATAATGCATGTTATACCAGCAAAGACCAGCATAATGCATCCTGGTTTTACCAGCAAAGACCAGCATAATGCATGTTATACCAGCAAAGACCAGCATAATGCATGTTATACCAGCAAAGACCATCATAATGCATGTTATACCAGCAAAGACCATCATAATGCATGTTATACCAGCAAAGACCAGCATAATGCATGTTATACCAGCAAAGACCAGCATAATGCATCCTGGTTTTACCAGCAAAGACCAGCATAATGCATGTTATACCAGCAAAGACCAGCATAATGCATGTTATACCAGCAAAGACCAGCATAATGCATCCTGGTTTTACCAGCAAAGACCAGCATAATGCATGTTATACCAGCAAAGACCAGCATAATGCATGCTGTTTATACCAGCAAAGACCAACATAATGCATGTTATACCAGCAAAGACCAGCATAATGCATGTTATACCAGCAAAGACCAGCATAATACATGTTATACCAGCAAAGACCAGCATAATGCATGTTATACCAGCAAAGACCAGCACAATGCATGTTATACCAGAAAAGACCAGCATAATGCATGTTATACCAGCAAAGACCAGCACAATGCATGTTATACCAGAAAAGACCAGCATAATGCATGCTGTTTATACCAGCAAAGACCAGCATAATGCATGCTGTTTATACCAGCAAAGACCAGCACAATGCATGCTGGTTAAATCAGTAAAGACCAGCATATAGTGCTGAAACCAGCATCACACCAACACTAACCAGCATAGACCAGCATTGATATGATGCTGGTCTATGCTGGTTTTTCTAGCAGACACGTTTTCATCATTCTGACAAAGCCCCGGTAACTTTTTTTATTTGTATTATTTTTAATTAACTATTTTCCTTTCCCGTTTACTAGTAATCGTGTCCTTGATACTGCATGTCTAACTTGATACTGTTGTTAGATTTCGTTGACTTTCAATTACTGTTACTTATCCTGTCTTCCTTCAGGATAAACTCTGCGTTGTGTTGTTGGATGTTGAAGTAAAGTCACTCTAATTAAATCTCCTAATGGGGGGGGGGGGGAATTGGCACAACGACAAAAAAATTGGGACGGGGAGAAAACAGAGAAAAAATCGGAGAAAGAGAGATACAAAAAAAAGAAATAAATATATTGTGTCTGTTACGAGGCTTGAGCAAATTGTAATAAAAAAAGGAGAATATAAATTATGATTTTAATTTGCATCTGTACCGGTGAATAACACCATGTTACAATTGTGCCGCAAGAGATTTCGCTCCATGAGCTCGTTCAGCACCTTCTTGAGATCAAGTGTACAAAAAAAATCTAAGCAACGGAATAAAGGGAAGATGATTAAACAGAAGGATTTGTAGATACAGAAATAAATTATAATCCATTTGAATTATAAATTCATTTTTGACCTTGAACTTGACCTTATTATGGCCAAATCATACATCTATGGATAGGGAAAAGGCTCCTCTTTCTAAATTGATACTGTGATAACTCAATACTGTATGTCTAACTTGATATTGTGATAACTCAATGTTTATCCACTGGCTCTTACAATGTATACAATAAGCAATGTCCAAAAATATAAATAATAACAACAATAAATAATAACATTTATCTGATTTATTTATTTATTCAAAGTCATTTGCAGTGTTTGTGTAGTGCTATTATTTATTTTTGGACATCAAATGCGTTGTTGAGGCATGACTTTAAATATAAAATATTGTCATATTTATTTAAATTATGATTAATTAATTCCAAGGAGGCCTGTAGAGTTGACATGAAGGAATCACTATTATTGATTCCTCCCAAATAAAGCCCTTAACTCAATGGTGGCCAATAACAAGTCCTTTGATATTTTTCCTTTGATCCCCGTTCTAAACCTTTATCCGGATCACTCTAGGTGTCCCTGGCTCGTTTGCCTACGTTGGAATTGCAATGCTGATCGAATCTCACCAGGTGGCAGTATCGCCTACCTTTTGAACTCTGATAGAAAGGGATCAGTAGAGACAAAGTCTGAACTGGACTGTCAAGAATCGTGAGGGCGAGGAGCTCTTGCAGAGCAATCGCTAGGAGATCTGCTCGCCTCAAAACCTATAGTTTCCCGTAAACACGTGTAATTACATATAAACGAGTAATCGCGATCGCCGATGGGATCATTGGAATTATTCTTTTTGGAGTACCTTCTGGCTAAGGTAAGGAACCCTATGTCTATTTTACCGAACCTGAAACATGTTTCTGTAACGATCACAGTGTCCTATTTTACCGGACCTAAACCAAGCCTTTTCTAACGATCGCATTTTCAGGGTAAGACTACCCCCCCCCCCCCCCCCCCCTGATGAGTTTGTGAAGGCACATGTGTACATGGTATACATGGTATACACACTCCAAATACTCCCTTTAGTATTTGGAGTTTCAGGGGATCAACCAGAACGATTTGGGCTTATTGCATATAACGCGTCTTATCTCACGATCTATGGAAAAAGACTGGATTATTTTGGAAATGGGCGATGTTTAGCATGTAATAAACTACAAACTACAGTGTGTAGAAAGAGAAACAAACTCTTTTTTACATGTTGGACTAGAAATAGTGTCTGTCAAATGAGCCATACTATTGTCTCCATAGCTATAATATGGAATATACAATAGCTCCGCAAAGATCGTGAAATATCGTGAAAATGGTCAAGAAAAGCTGGCGCTAGTCAGTGCAGATGGGGAAAGCTTGTGGCCGTCAAAGAGTTAAGAACATGGCACACACAACAAACCTCCACGAATAAAAAGATCCACCGCACAGAGAAACAAAGCCGACGGAGGTTTAGCATTTCCAGACTTCTACCACTATTTTAAAGCGTTCTCTTTAAGACCACTGATCACCTGGTTTGATTCTCAAGCATCTGTATCCTGGAGAACATTAGAAGAAAACATAGGGGCACCACATAGACTGCAGGATATAGTATACACCAAATTATCAATTAAGCAATGCGACTTGAAATTTGGCCCTCTTATTACACATGTGATTCGGATATGGCGTGACACACAGAAAAAATGTACTAACCAACATAAATGGCATAGCCATTCTCCCCCATTCAATAATAATGCACTCCTTATTGCACAACGACCTATCAGATATCCCAAATGGGAAAAGCAGGGCATACATACATTGGGAGATATCTTCAACGAACGGGGTTTCTGTAGCTATCATGAAATTCATGACAAATTTAACCTCACCAGCTCCACTTATTATATCTATATACAGTTATTAGCAACTTTGAAGGCTCATGGAGTTCCATTAAAGATACCACTTGAGCACCACAGATATCACAAATTCTTCTATGAAAGGGAGACATCGAGAGGCTTCGTATCAGACTTTTATCATCACTTACTTACGTCTTCGTATGGAATCCTTCCCCTAGACTCAGTTTGGAGGAGGGATATACCAGACTTGGAAGTAGATTTTGATTGGCAAGAAGTCTGGGCAAACGTTCAACTAGCGTCACGCAACCCAGATCATCAACAGATTAATCTTAATTATATTCATAGGACTTACCTGACTCCTATAAGATTGAACCGAATGGGGCTTAAACAAGACTCTCTATGCTCCTTGTGTCTAAGGGGTGATATCGGTACATTTATACATATGTATTGGGAATGCCCCCCTGTTAAGATATGCTGGGAAGAAGTAACCACGCAATTATCAGAATTTTTATTTCTGACCATACCTGTACTGCCTTCTGTATTGTTGGTGAATGATGTTTCTCAGTTAGTAACCTCTATACAGCTAAAGAGACTAATTTTGTCCGGTCTTACGGCTGCTAAAAAGCTGATAGCATCACGCTGGATTCAACCGGATAAAATGTGCCGGAAGGTATGGGTTCTTACCTATCTCGATGTGATTTATCTAGAGCAGTGGTCACCAACCTACTTTAAACAAAATTACTTTTATTTGCCTGTATTCTAATTACATGCAATGCTTTGGTCCAACATTAAAACGTCAAAGTAGAACTATTATGTACTTTCTCAGTCAGCGCTAAGTGCAGTCATCTTATGCAGCATCACTTTTCACATCAAAACAAAAGTAGAACTGTAATGTGGACTTTCTCATATTATTAACATTGACAAACATATTTACAATTAGCATTTTATAAAGTAGAGCTGTAATGTGTACTTTCTCAGTCAGTGCTAAGTGCAGTCAGTGCTAAGTGCAGCATCACTTTTCACATCAGAACAAAAGTAGAACTGTAATGTGGACTTTCTCATATTATTAACATTGACAAACATATTTACAATTAGCATTTTATAAAGTAGCACTGTAATGTGTACTTTCTCAGTCAGTGCTAAGTGCAGCATCACCTTTCACATCAAAACAAAAGTAGAACTGTAATGTGGACTTTCTCAGTCAGTGCTAAGTGCAGCATCATTTTCACATCAAAACAAAAGTAGAACTGTATGTGGACTTTCTCAGTCAGTGCTAAGTGCAGCATCACTTTTCACATCAAAACAAAAGTAGAACTGTAATGTGGACTCTCAGGGTAAGATAAAAAAAAAAAAAAAAAAAACGTTTTTTTTTTTAATTTTTAATTTTCATGGAAAGATCTACAGGGACAGTCTCAAAGATCGACCAGTCGATCAAGATCGACGGGTTGGTGACCACTGATCTAGAGATATCTACAGCAAGAATTTTAGGTGTCAATGAAGCCAGCATTGCAATCTGGTTAGAAGTGGTGGGGAGAATAAAGGTTAGCATATGAATTGTAATCCCTGGTTATGGTTAGAAACGAAATAATGGATGGATTATCCAAGGGGGGTCCTGAGGGGGGGGGGGGGGGGAAGAAGAGCGAGCAAGACCATATGTATGTATTGTATTGCAAGTATTATGTATATATCTCGTAAACTACATTTATATTGATCCAAATACTGGAATGTATAGTCTTGTGATTTATTGTGGATATTTACTGTTAATGCTTGTGTGTCTAGTTTTATGTCATGTCAAAAAAATTATAAAAAGATTTGTTCACAAAAAAAAAGAACATGGCACACACCAGTCTGTCAACTTATGACTACTATTCAGGGATCCTAAATCCTGCTCTTAGGACCGAATCCAAGACAAGGGACGGTTGGTGAATCCCAAAATCGTCCCGAAAATGTCTTAATAACCGTGCGGTCCGTCGGCGGACCGCAAATGACATCTGGTCATAAATCAATATTTCCAGACTGTTCTATAAAAGTAGCGATTTTTTCCCCAAACGTATTCAAGTATAAACATCATAACCATGTCACAACAGCATGTATAATGTATATTATCATGAATACATTAGTTTAGGAATAGGTTAAAGTGTTATTAGATAGATTTAACTTTTCGAAATGTCTGTATATTCCGCGAGAGGCGAAATTTGTTTCAAAACGGTTGCACTGTGGTGAAAATAAAAAAGTACAGTAGATTACAGTCGATTTCATTATCTGTTCTTATGCCCGCCTGGTGATACTAAATCCAAATTGAACTCGGCCATTTGAAAGATAATATATGTATATATATAAATGTGCGAATCGGCTATAATAAGGTAATTTATAAGCCTGCTATTCTATATTTCAAATTGCATTGGTCCGGATGGGAGAATTCAGTACTGTATCTACAGAACCTTCCGTTTAATCATCTTCCCTTTATTAATTTCCTTTTTTTCTCCCATTTTCTATTTTTCTCCCATCCCAATTTCGTATCGTCCAATTCAACCCTCCCCTGTCTCGAACGCTGTTTCTTGCCTCCCACAAGCCGGCTGCAATGTGGACGAAGCCATACATAGCACGAGTCCCCTCCGATACTCGAGGTAGCAGCCGTCGCATCTTTTCACCTGCGCAGCGCGATCTTTCAGCGTCAGGGGTCTGCGCTTTGGAGGGACGCCGCCCCCATCGCTTCCTGATTCTACTGCGCAGGCGCACCAACCGACCTGTAGGAGTCGCTGTCCACAACGTCCGATCCCCACCCCTCAGTTTTCCCACCCTCTAATACTGCCAATTGTATTAGTACGGACGACCAGCCAAACTGAAAACAATGTGGAGAGCTGGGCTCGAACCCAGCGTCTCCAGCATTGGTGGTGAGTGCCTTGCCCACTGCACCACCTAGCCGCCCTTTATTCATTTCCTTAGATCTTTTTGTACACATGATCTCAAGAAGGTACTGAACGAGATCAGTGGCAGTTTTTAATGTTTGGACATTATTTTAATATATATTAATGACATGAAATCGGCATGCGATTGCAACCTGTTCCTGTTTGCTGACGACTCGGCACTCATGGTCTCAGACAGGGATAAGTCTAAAGTGGAAAGTGTCCTGAGCAGTGAAATGAAAAAGATCTGCTCCTGGCTCAGTGACAATAAATTGTCTCTACATCTGGGAAAAACAGAGGCCATACTCTTTGGGTCAAACGCCAACCTAAAGAAATCCCAGGGTTTTAAAATTAGAGTAGGTGAAAACATTATTGAGGATAAAGAGGAGGTCACCTACCTGGGCTTTATTTTAAATAACAAACTTTCTAACGAAAAAATGGCACAAAAAGTTATTACTAAGGTCAATCAAAAAACTAAATTTTTATTTAGAATTTCCTCGTTCATAAATAAAAACGCTCTGAGGACCCTAGCTGGAGCCCTCATCCAATGTCACTTTGACTATGCTTGCACTTCATGGTACAGCAACATATCAAAACAAATGAAGACAAAGCTCCAGACCTCCCAAAACAAACTAGTGAGACTCCTGCACAACCTTCACTTTAGGACTCACCTAACGCCAGCCCACTTTAGCAGGCTGGGATGGCTTAGGGTTGAAGAAAGGGTACACCAGCTTAAAATGCTACTGGTTTTTAAAGTACTAAAAGAAACGGTCCCCAAGTACCTAGTAAATTATTTTAATAAAGTAGGAGATGTCCACAAACACGCCACAAGAGGAAGCCCCACGGACCTGGTCCCGCCGAGAGTCAGGACATGCATGGGGAAAGATGAATTTTTTTTTACTCGGCTACGGTAATGTGGAATGCCCTGCCAACATTTATAAAACTCCTGAACTCCCCTCTCGGATTTAAATCCACCCTAAAAACATGGCTCAGCAGCAACTCAAATTGGTCTTAAAATGTTTTTTTTATCTCTTTTATCATAACTTGGCTTTTATTTCTTTTATCATGAGTTGCTTTTAAGGGTTTGCGGATTTTCTTTTAACATTAGTTAACTGTATGAGTTGTCAGGTTAGGTGTTTTTATAATTTTTTTTTAGAATGTGTCCTGTCAGTGTACATGTCCATTTGTGTTTCTGTGCCTTTTTATGTTCCATGTATGGACCACAATGGAAACAAGCCTTGGCTTTATTGTGTTTTATCCATTTTTGACCAGCGTTATTGACACTGTTATTGTCTTGTCTTTTAAAATGTTTTTTTTGTCATACGATTTGTGTCAAAATAAAGTATTCAATTCAATTCAAAAGTATTCAATTCAATTCAAATTCAATTCAAATATTAGTATGGTGTTATTTACTGTCAAAGATGCAAAGAAAAATCATAATTCATATTCTCCTTTGTTTCATCACAATTTAAGCAAGCCTAGTAATAGACACAATATTTCTGACACTGGGAATATTCACTGAGGTGCATAGATGTCCCTAGATACCAAGAATATGCAAATGGCCCTTGTAGAAGTGGAGCAATATTCCATTTAATTAGGTATGTATTCTTAGGCGGATTTTCAGAAAATAGGCTCCGGGCTTAAGAGGTAAGACCAAGATTTGTCAGATCTTTTGTCCTAAGTCCGTTGATGAATGGGACCCATTAAGCTGATGGCAAAAGCTGCGTTATTTAGCCAAAGAAACCAATTCATAAGTAAATACCTTTATTTCAATACACAAAGCTTGTGGCACTACTTTCAATAATCACCATGTTCATATCTCTACAACTGACTCCTACAGTTATTGTAGTATTTGAAACAACAGACAAAAACAGGAGACTCTGCAATGGGGATCTTCGGGAAAAACACCATTTATTTTTTATAAGACAGGACAAGACATTTGTAAGAAAAGTAGACAATTTGTATCAAACAATCACAATAGCAGTCTAGTCGTATAGTGTGTTTAAGGTTTCTGTGGTGCTTTGTGATCCTCTGAGCATAAGATGTAGCATAACTTTATATAGTGGTTTCATTTGTATATAGTTCATATTGCTTTTACATTTTTCTCCCATCCCCCAATTTAGTCGTAATGCCAATTCCCTCCTGGTGGTTGCGCTGCCCTACTGTCGGTCTGGGGAGGGTGTAGACTACTACATGTCTCCTCTGTCGGTCTGGGGAGGATGTAGACTACCACATGTCTCCTCTGTTGGTCTGGGGAGGGCGTAGACTACCACAATGACATGTCTCCTTTGTCGGTCTGGGGAGGGTATAGACTACCACATGTCTCCTCTGTTGGTCTGGGGAGGGCGTAGACTACCACATGTCTCCTTTGTCGGTCTGGGGAGGGTATAGACTACCACATGTCTCCTCTGTTGGTCTGAGTCGCCAGCCGCTTCTTTTCACCTGACAGCTAGGAGTTTCACTGGGAGAGCGTAACACACGTGGAGGTTCATGCTATCTCCCCCAGATCCCCTCTCTGCTGAACAGGCGCCCTGACCGACCAGTAAGAGTCACTATTGCAACGACCAGAACTCATACCCCACCGGCTTCCCACCCGCCAACACTACCTAACTGTGTCCGTAGGGACGACTGACCAAGCCAGAGGTACCGCTGCTGGGAATTGAACCCGGGTCTCTGCGGTGGCAGGCGAGTGCTTAGACCTCTACACTACCCAGCCGCACCGCACTCCATCCTTGAGCCTAATATATATCTTCAATTCAGAACTTTCATCGTGTCAGTTTCATAGACATTACCTGTTCCCATCCCAAATGGGACTCAACATTCATAGATACGAAAATCTCATGTGCCTCAGTCAAGGCTACAACCATCATGTTAATACTGTGAAGCACTTACCTAAACAGACGTTACACACTGTACATCAAAACCCTTTTAAGGTGCCGTGTCCACAGAAAGCGTTTTTTTTCAAGGCGGAGCGCTTTGGATATCAAAAATATGAATGCAAAGATCGCTTCCAAAGTGCAGGGAGCGCTTATTGTTTTTTTTTTTATCCACTTTTCTCCCATTTTTCTATATTTTCTCCCATCCCAATTTCGTATCATCCAATTCAACCCTCCCCTGTCACGAACGCTGTTTCTTGCCTCCCACAAGCCGGCTGCAATGTGGACTAAGTCATACATAGCACAAGTCCCCTCCGGTACTTGAGGTAACAGCAGTCTCATCTTTTCACCTGCGCAGCTCGATCTCTCAGTGGCGAGGAGTAACGCGTGGGAGGCTCACGCTGCCCCCGACGCTTCCTGATTCTACTGCGCAGGCGCACCAACCGACCTGTAGGAGTCGCTGTCCACAACGCCCGATCCCCACCCATCAGTTTTCCACCCCCTAATACGGCCAATGTGTATTAGTACGGACGACCAGCTAAACTGAAAGCAAATGTGGAGCGCTGGGCTCGAACAGGCAAGCCCAGCGTCTCCAGATTTCGTGGCGAGCGCCTTGCCCACTACGCCACGTAGCCGCCCAGGGAGCGCTTATTGTTGTTAGGTTACGATCATCGTGTCATCTGCGTTATTAGTACAAATAGGTCGTATATTACTGGGTTGTCAGACACCGCAAGAATCAGCCTCTCCTCTGCCATGTTTGTTGATCTTTTTTAGTCCCGCCACTTCCTCGATTTTGATTGGTCGGTCGAAAAAAGTGACATTGATGAGCGGCGCTCCTCTCCAAATGTTGAAACATTTTCTACTCGAGGCGCTCCGCCAAAAAACGCTAGCTGTCGAGAGTGCTAAAACGTGAGGTGCGGTGCTGGGAAGAGGAGCGCTCCTAGCGCGTCTTTACCATCTAAATTAATGGCAGAAAGGCGCTGGCAGCTCAAAAAAATGCTTTCTGTGGACACAGCCCTAACCCACAGCCCCATTACTTCATAGATCATGATCCAGGCAGTTGACCCAGGAGCGGTCTGGGTCTTATGGCTAAACCCCAGTCAACTGCTCCTGGCTCCACTGCCTGGAATCTCTTAACACTGCATTTGCAAACAAAGAACACAAGTCAAACCTGAAATTAAAGCTACAATGTCTATTTTCTGTTCCACAATTTGCCCCAAAACACATCTTAACATTCACTGGGAGATAGTAACACGTGTGGAGGTTCACACCATCTTCCCCAGATCCCCTCCCTGCTGAACAGGCGCCCTGACTGACCAGTAGGAGTCACTGTTGCAACAACTAAGAATCCCACACATAGCTTTAAGTGTTATGTAACCATTTCAACGAGTGGAATAAAACACCATGGCATGACTCATACTGAACAGTCTTTCAAAGAGAATAACACACCATGGCATGACTCATACTGAACAGTCTTTCAAAGAGAATAAAACACCATGGCATGACTCATACTGAACAGTCTTTCAAAGAGAATAACACACCATGGCATGACTTATACTGAACAGTCTTTCAACAAGAATAAAACACCATGGCATGACTCATACTGAACAGTCTTTCAAAGAGAATAAAACACCATGGCATGACTCATACTGAACCGTCTTTCGATCAACGAGAATAATATATATTTTTTAAAAGACATGAAAACACTTTTACCAATAAAACATAGAAAGGTAGATTGTAGCATAAATATGAGGGAGAAATGGATCAAATCTAAAGTATTTACAGCCGTCATGGTGGAGGAGCATCAGGCCCATGTGGTCAGCCTGCACAGAGAAGATAAGTTATGATAAGAGACATGAGAATACATGAAGGCTAAAACTCTAACAAAGCCAGTTTGTGTTATTCACTTCACCGCCATCTTACATCAACACCTGGGGCAGGAAAAGCAGAACTGCGTGGGCTGCCATGTTATGACAGATTTCAATCATGTCAATTGCTGCTATCAAAATACTTTAAGTCGTTTTTATATTTTTTTGCCTTTTTTCTCCCATCCCCAATTTAGTCGTTATGCCAATTCCCTTCCTGGTCGTTGCACGCATTGCCAGTCTGGGGAGGGTGTAGAACTACCACATGCCTCCTCCGATACATGTGGAGTCGCCAGCCGCTTCTTTTCACCTGACAGCGAGGAGTTTCACTGGGGGAACGTAACATGTGCAGAGGTTCACGCCATCTCCCCCAGATCACCTCCCTGCTGAACAGGGGACGACCAGTTTGCAACGACCAGGAGACATACCCCACCGGCTTCCCACCCACGAACACTGCCTGAACACTGTGTTCATAGGGACGACCAAGCCAGAGGTACCGCTGACAGCTGGATTAGATCCCAGAGTCTCTGCGGTGGTAGGAGAGTGCTTAGTCCTCTACGCTACCCAGCCACCCCCTTTCACCTGTCATTTGAATCACTTTAACTCATTGAACGCCAAAAACGAGTATTCTCATTTTTCAAAGCCAACTGTTTTTTTTATTTTTTATTATTCTAAACAGTCCGCCGGACCTTCTTGTGTGAGCTCTGTGTGAATTGGAATTGAAATGACGATTGAATCCCGATAGATGGCAGTATCGCCTACCTTTTGAACTGGGCTAGTGGGAAGGGGGTTGCTCACTCACTGCTGGCTCACTCACTGCTGGCTACCACTAGCCTACGGACTGTCTATGCAATGGCGAGCGAACTATTGGAGATTATTATGAGGACAAAACGATCATACTTATGGATGATAAGGTGAGTTTTCACCACACTACATTGGGCTCAGCACTTCTGGTAAATCATAAAAATACTATAGTCAAACCGGCCGAGCATGTAACATCTGTTCACCGCTCCGCGGTAGTCGCCGACACTAGAGTTGAAAGCACTCCAGACTAGGGCCAACTAACATTCGGCAATGGCGATCGCCTAGACGAGCGAACTATTGGAGATTATTATGAAGAGGACAAACGGTGACGATCCATCCATAGCATAAGGTGGACGGGGTTTTGGTGGACCTGTTGACAAAGGTAACGTCTATTTTACTGAACCCCATCATAAAACATGCCGTTGTAATGATCCCAGAAAACGATTCCGCGAAGGGACCCCCCCCCCATGGTTTGAGAATCATTCTACTATGGTCATGTTACCTTTGACCTGGAAATAATATAGGTGGCAGGCGAGCAACCCGCATGAAATGCGCACAACACACGTCATATCTCGCGTTCCAGGAAACGGAACTGGATTATTTTGAAACGGGATGATTCTTAGCATGGGATAGTGCAGGAACGAAGGTATATAGAACTAAACGTTTTTTTCCCTGTTGGAGTATACATATTTCCTTTCAAATGAGCCATACTATTGTCTCCATAGCTATAATATAGAATATACGATGGGTCTGCAAACATCGTGAAAATGGTCACAAAACGCTGGCGCCAGGGAGTACAGATGGAAAAACAGCGTGGCAGTCAAAGAGTTAAAGGTCCTATAATCTATTCTGGTCTCTGAGGTCCCCAAAACATGTATTTGAAGGTTTATTTTCCTGAAAATATCACTCAGATTATACATTCTAGCAGCCTCTATACCTCTCTGTTTCAGCCCTGTTCTCGATTGATTGAATTGATTGATTGAAAATTGTATTAACAGATTGCAGAATGGGTACAATACAGTACAGCTCAATACACACAATTGTTAAGGGGATGCAGACCAGAGAAAGACTTTCGTCTTGTTTACATCAGGGTCCCCTATTTTCAATTAATCATAAGTATATGACATACATGACATGCAGATAGACAGTACTGCTACATCTAGACATTTATGACAT
The DNA here is from genome assembly GCF_963971535.1 of Notolepis coatsorum. NCBI lineage: Eukaryota > Metazoa > Chordata > Actinopteri > Aulopiformes > Paralepididae > Notolepis > Notolepis coatsorum. Next base: position 169,129,816 of record NC_140170.1, on the reverse strand, counting down.
ACCAGATCTACAAATACAGTACTGTTTGTGATACAAAAAGAGTCTAAGAAAGAGAGTATATACATTTGAGGGGGAAGAAACTGTACATTGGAGGAGGTTGGGTAGGTGGGGTGGAGGGCGGGGGGGGGGGGGTTGGGTAGGTGGGGTGGAAACTGTACGTTGGAGGTGGTTGGGTTTGGACATTTACAGGGGCCAGTTTCGCATTGCAGTCTCCCGTAGGTGCTCTTTTAGAGAGGTTTTGAAGGTGGGTAGTGATTCACATTCCTTTACAGCTGTGGGTAGGGCGTTCCACATTGTTGTGGAATAGTTGCGAAACGTGTTTAGTCCCTTGTTTGAGCCGAATCTGGGTTTAACATGATTAAAGCCATCCTAGGTTGTCGACGGGCTGTTTCTGTGTCTGTAGCTTTAAATGAGCTGCTGCTCCCCACTCTCCTGCACTCCGGAACGAAAGGTTATGTAGATAACCTAGTTATATTAGTATTGGCTGAGCGTCCCGCTCTGAGCCTTACGAGATACTCTGTGATACATATTGTATCTCCCACGAATAAAAAACACATGCACCCCACCTGTATGGGGCCCCGCCCCTAATGGTGGCCACCACCCATATAACCATGACTCTGGTCATGAAACACCCTTCCTCGCCAAAAACCCGTCCCAGGAAAAGATCCCTCAAGAGGGAACTCAGGGCGCGCAGAGCGGGACGCTCAGCCAATACTAATATAACTAGGTTATCTACATAACCTTTCGTTATATTTCGTATTTGCATCGCGTCCCGCTCTGAGCCTTACGAGATAATGGGGAAGAGCGGGCGCGAGACCCGACAGATGTACCCCCTGAGGACCCGTAAGCCCACATCAAGGGGTGCGGGGAGCCCTGTCACCCCATCCTTCCTAATGAAGGGGGGGCGCAGTCAACTCCACCTGAATGCGAACAAGAGAGAGCTAGAACCCCTTGAACACACCGTACAGGCGGAACCACGTGTGACCCAACACACTGTGGCCCAAACCTACACACTCCTGCTACCCGACCAAAGAACGGGAAGCAAGAAAGGCCACAGACCCCAGAACCGCCTGGGAGACAGAACCCCCGGTCATGTCCATGAGGTAAAACCTTACAAAGGGGCCCGGTGAGGACCATGAAGCCGCAGCACAGATGTCCTCCATGGAGATGCCCCACCCAGGAGAGCGGCAGAAGCAGCCACCCCACGAGTGGAGTGCGCCCTGACGCCCCCAGGGGGATCCCGCCCAGCCAACGTGTAGCAGAGGGCAATACCCTCGCACAACCAATGGGACAGGCGCTGCTTTGACAGTGCCTTACCAGCACGAGCCCCACCGTAACAGACAAAAAGCTGGTCGGTAACCCTGAAGTCCTGAGTACGGCTGAGGTAAATCCCCAAAGCACGGACTGGACATGACAGGTGAAGGCCCGCATCTAACTCACTAGTGTGAGGAGGAGGACGAAAAGCCTGAACCACAATATCCCGGGAGCGGAAGGAACTCCGGATATTTTTAGGCACGAAAGCAGGATTAGGTCGCAGAGTGGCACCGCAATCGGTCCGAAAAGACAGGCACTCTGGACGTACCGAGAGAGCACAGAGCTCACCCACGCGTTTAGCGGAAGTGACAGCCAGTAGGAACGCGGTCTTGAAAGACAGCCGTCCCAACGTCGCCTGCTCGAGCGGCTCAAACGGGGCCAAGGACAACCGACCGAGGACCAATTGAAGATCCCAAGTCGGAGCCAAGGAGCGTCGCACCGGCTTAACGCGTCGAGCGCCAAGCAGGAAACGCTTCACAAGAGGGTGGCTGAACAAAACAGTCCCCTCAAAACCCTCATGACAGGAGGATATAGCTGCCGCATATACCCTCACCGTCGAAGCCGACAGCCTACCAAGAAGAGACTGGAGATAACCCAGAACAGCATCCAGGGGACAGGAGACTGGGTCCCAGCCCCCCCCCTTACACCATTCTTGGAACGCACGCCACCTGCCCGCGTAAACCGCGACAGTGGAGGGAGCATGCGCACACCGGATGGTATCAACCACCGCGGGATCCATCCTCTCCAGACTCACCCTCTCACCAGCCACACCACCAGGCGTTGACCCAACACCGGAGGCTGGACAATCACTCCGTCGTGCTGCGAGAGGGCCGTCGCTAACCACGGAATGACCCAAGGAGGAGCGACCAGAAGCTGGATTAAGACCGGGAACCACACCGACGTGCCCCGGTCCGGCGCGACCAGGATCACCGTCCTGCGCTCCCTCCGTATCCGCTCCAACAGCTGACTCAACAGCTGTACAGGAGGGAAGGCGTACAGAAGCCCGGGCGGCCATGGAAAGGTCGAGAAGGCATCCACCCCCAAGGGGGGACGATCCGCTCGCCTGAGCGAGAACCACAAGGGGCACTTGTGAGAACGTCGGCACGCAAACAGATCTACTGAGGCCACCCCGAACCGATCCCAGATCTGTCTGACTATGTCGGGGCGGAGTTCCCACTCGTCGTGACGAGGACCGCCCCGAGACATTACATCCGCCGCCACTTTCTCCGTACCAGGAACGTGGAGCGCCCGCAGACTGCGCAGCCTGTGGGATGCCCATAGCAACAGCTCGCGCGCCACCCCGAGCAGGCGGGCGGAACGAGTCCCACCCTGCCTGTTGATATACGCCGCCGCCGTCACATTGTCCGTCCTGACCAAAACGTTTCTGCCTACCACCAGGTGGCCGAGCCGTTTGAGGACCAGGAGAACCGCCTTCAATTCCAACACATTGATATGCAGGACAGCCGGGTCGGCATGACCCGTCCAGCTGCCCCCCACAACATGGAACCGCAACGCCCCTCCCCAACCTGTGAGAGAGGCGTCGGTGAAAACCGTGACGTGGGAGCCCCTGCTGCCCATGAGGACCCCCGCGGAGAGGATACCCAGCCTCCCCCAGTGGGCGAGATCCCCCCATATCGACAAAGGAACCGTCAACCGTCTCCCTTTGCCCCACACCGGATCTATTCTCAAAGAGAGAAACCACCTCTGTATCCGCCTCATAAAAAGGAGGCCAAGAGGAACCACCGTGTGGGCCGCCGACATAAGGCCTAGCAGGCGCATCACCTGCCGCGCCGTAACCGTCCCATCCGGACGGAAACCCCTGAGCGCGTGACGGAGAACCCTCCGACGCTGCTCCGAGAGGGTCGCAAGCATGGGCATCGACCTCAATGTCAAGCCCAAGTACTCCACCTGTTGACTGGGAAGAGGGGTACTCTTCTTCCAATTCACAGCAAAACCCAGGTTGGTGAGGAATTCCACCACCAGCCGAGTATGAGACATGGCAACCTCCTCCGAACGGCTGAGAAGCAGAATGTCGTCGAGATAAAACAGGACCTGTATCCCCCGACGACGTAAAGGCCCCAGAGCAGCCGCCACGCACTTGGTGAATGTGCGGGGAGCCAGAGAATAACCGAACGGCATTCTGTGGTACTCGTACGCTACGCCCTGAAAAAGGAACCGTAGGAATTTCCTGTGAGGAGGGTAAATGGGTATGTGAAAATACGCATCCTTCAGGTCTATGGAGGTGAACCAGTCCCCCCTCCTGACAGCAAGCAGAAGGAGTCGGACGGTCAACATCCTGAACGGTCTCGCTACAATCAACCGATTGAACACGGACAGATTCAGTATAGGTCTGACCCCCCCAGTTTTCTTGGGCACCAGAAAATAACGGGAGTAGACGCATGACATTGCGTCCTCTCTCGGGACCACAACGACGGCCTGCTTCGCCAACAGAGATTGAATCTCGTCGGCCAGGGCTGTCACTGCGTCTGACCCTGACAACAGGGTCGGCACCAAACCCAAGAACGGAGGATGGGGCCGCGCAAATTGCAAAACCAGCCCCTCCTCTAACGTTCTCCTCATCCACTGATTCAAGCGACATTCCCGTCGCCATATGTGAACATAATCCCACAGCGCCCCCGCCGTCAACTGACGCTGGGCCGCAAGGAACAGCAGATAATTGGCCCGGTCCCCCCCGTCGTGCAAAGCAACCAAGGGAGGACCCCGACAGAAAGGGCCGGTTTGATACAGGAGGAGCGGTCATCAAGCTTGTGGACACACACTCACCCCCTGAACACCCCTCTAGCACACGCTGAGGAGACGTTCCGCAGCCAGACACGCAAGGCCTGAGGACCCCATGGGCTCCTACACGCCGAAGCCCTGCAGTGATATTGCTACCACCCAAATCACGCCAGCCTCTCCTTTGCAGACCACTGCCGGTTTGACGGGAGTGGGAGGCAACAGCGCGACACCCCGCCTGGCAAGGGCGAAGCTGGGGTAACCCCTGCTGAGCATTCAACAGAAGAGGCACCGAGTCCCCCTGCTGACCACTGGAACTAGTGACAGCTGTAACACCAGGTTCCACCCACCCACAACCTGCGGTGTAGGAACCACGCGACGATGGAACATTCTCACGGACAGACCCAGGCTCAGCCATCAACTGGGTGTCAGCCCCTGTCTCCATGAGAAGCGAAGAATGGGGCCGCATACGCTTCAAAGAAGGTTCGCGGCCCGCAGCCAAAGGAAAACACTCAGAGCCCCGCTTCTGAGGGTAACAGAAAGCGGACTGAACGGGGAGCGGGCTGCTCGCGGCAAAATGACGACGGGGTGGTTTACCAACCCCGAAATCACCCAAAATGGCCGATCCCTCGGCCGCCAAGACTGTCGGCCTCGCGATACCCTGTCGATTCTCCACCCAGGGCACCACTGGCGGGGGAAACATGGCCGCCTGTCGAGGATCTCGCCACAGTCGTTGACGAGATCGTGCTCCCACCCCTGGCTGCACAGCGTGAGGCGGTGTAGGACCCGAATCAAAAACCGCCTGCGCCTCCACAGAACGCCCAAAAAGACTATCTGTGGAAAAAGGAGTCGTGAGGAGAGAAAACCTATCCTCTTCCCCAAGAGGAGACTGCTCCAACCAAAGATGCCTAACAACCAAGGTCGATAGCATCCGAATCCTCCCCGCAGTTATAGCTTGCGACTGAGTCAAGATCTCTATAACACCACAAACATGAATCACGTTCATAGTGTCGGTCGGACCCAAAGACCTACAACCCGACGCCATCTTGGATAGGAAAGTAGCCAGCTGAGCCACAACACTGGCCGCCGCTAAATGCCATCCTGCAGCAGTATACCACTCATTCGTCCATACTGCCACCCTCCAAGCCGACATGCTATCAAGCAACGGCCGGGCGGAACGTCGTTCATCCCCGCCTGGACACAAACAAGAAGCTACCTGGCTACTTAGCCAAGGCACCCCCGGGCTGCACCCCGTCGTCAGCCCCTTCACCCGCAAAAAAGGTAAATAGAGCTCAGCGAACCCCCCCCCACCCACCACCGACTGACCTTCATCAATGAAGCTGGCAAGAGGAGGGAAAAGCGGAAACCCGCGGCGGGGATTATTAGACATTCCAGCGTCAACATCAGCGTCAGCAGAAAAAGCAGTAGTAGCATTAGCATTAGCAACAGCATTAGCATTAGCGTCAACAGCATGTTCCAGGATCGCCAAGACATCGCCCACTACAGTGGAACGATCGCCAAGCCGCCCCGGCCCTGGTGCCGAAACATACTCCACAGCACGACCAACACCGACATTGACGCCTACCGACACAGACCTCACCTTTGTACAAGCCGACCCGTTAGCCAAACCTTGTACGCTGCCCCTCGGTCCGTCGTCGTCAGCCGAGGAACCACCAGCACAGGTCTCATGCGTCGCCGAAACAAGTTCCGGAGAATCCAGGGAAAAACAACTCTCCGGTAAACCCTCAACATTATTAATCTTCCTAAATCTTTTCATTCCGCTAGACTCGTATAGTGCACGCATCCAATACGCTGGGACGAAAACAGAGGAAGGGTGTTTCATGACCAGAGTCATGGTTATATGGGTGGTGGCCACCATTAGGGGCGGGGCCCCATACAGGTGGGGTGCATGTGTTTTTTATTCGTGGGAGATACAATATGTATCACAGAGTATCTCGTAAGGCTCAGAGCGGGACGCGATGCAAATACGAAATATAACTGCAGTGTGCCTGGCTCACAACATTCTGATCAAACTGTCAAACTAGACGTTGCAGATCAAACATGAATTAAGATTCAGCAATTCCATGTCTTATTTTACTTCTAAAATGTTGTCAGAAACATATTTCAGTAAACCGTTTAGGTAGAAGAAGGTTTACGAGCAAGCCACCATTTTGTACACCTGCGTTTTTTTTTTCACGTCAATGACCACCCATATGCAATGAGCATTTATTTTTTTGAAGGTTTTTATAAACCTGTACCAGTTCTACCACTGACCTTGGAAGGTTTTTATAAACCTGTACCAGTTCTACTACTGACCTTGGAATTTTTAATTTTTTTTTTTATCTTCCTGATCCAATGCTTCTGTCTTCAAAGATGGTAATCTCAATCTAGAGAACAGCTGGCTAAGGAAACAAGTAATATCTCAGTAGCAGTACATGTTACATTTCATAATTCATATGATATACAGTATATAGGGCTGCCCTAGCCATTTAGTGGAATAATCAGTCGGTTGGATCTTAGATCTCCAGTTTACTAGTATTATTATATTAGTACAGTACTAGTCATAATTCATACGATACAGTATATAGGGCTGCTCCCTCTTAGTCGTTTAGTGGAATAATCAGTCGGTTGGATCTTAGTTGTTTTTTATGACTTTTTCCAGGATGAATGAGTTATTTCCTGAAAAGGTTATCAGCATATTTCTGACAATAAATCTCCTTCCTTCTGCATTGTTGCATGTGGTGACCACAATTTTACACATGTGTTTATTAAATCAACTTAACTGAGTAGTCAACAGAGTCCAGTGAAATATTATTTGTAGTTTTGTCTCTGTACTGCAGCACATTGGATTTGAAATGGGACAATGACTGTGAGGTTAAAGGTCAGACATTCAGCTTTAATGTGAGGGTGTTTTGAAGTAAGTGGATAAATGAACATTAAACTTAAACAAAGGCCTCATATTTAATATTTCTTTGCAAACCCTAACGATGTGCTGGAGTACAGAGACAAAACAAACCCTAACAATGTGCTGCAGTACAAACCAAAACAACCCCTAACAATGTGCTGCAGTACAAACCAAAACAAACCCTAACAATGTGCTGCAGTACAAACCAAAACAAACACTAACAATGTGCTGCAGTACAAACCAAAACATACACTAACAATGTGCTGCAGTACAAACCAAAACAAACACTAACAATGTGCTGCAGTACAAACCAAAACAAACACTAACAATGTGCTGCAGTACAAACCAAAACAAACCCTAACAATGTGCTGCAGTACAAACCAAAACAAACACTAACAATGTGCTGCAGTACAAACCAAAACATACACTAACAATGTGCTGCAGTACAAACCAAAACAAACACTAACAATGTGCTGCAGTACAAACCAAAACAAACACTAACAATGTGCTGCAGTACAAACCAAAACAAACACTAACAATGTGCTGCAGTACAAACCAAAACAAACACTAACAATGTGCTGCAGTACAAACCAAAACAAACCCTAACAATGTGCTGCAGTACAAACCAAAACAAACACTAACAATGTGCTGCAGTACAAACCAAAACATACACTAACAATGTGCTGCAGTACAAACCAAAACAAACACTAACAATGTGCTGCAGTACAAACCAAAACAAACACTAACAATGTGCTGCAGTACAAACCAAAACAAACACTAACAATGTGCTGCAGTACAAACCAAAACAAACACTAACAATGTGCTGCAGTACAAACCAAAACATACACTAACAATGTGCTGCAGTACAAACCAAAACAAACACCAACAATGTGCTGCAGTACAAACCAAAACAAACACTAACAATGTGCTGCAGTACAAACCAAAACAAACACTAACAATGTGCTGCAGTACAAACCAAAACAAACACTAACAATGTGCTGCAGTACAAACCAAAACATACACTAACAATGTGCTGCAGTACAAACCAAAACATACACTAACAATGTGTTGCAGTACAAACCAAAACATACACTAACAATGTGTTGCAGTACAGAGACAAAACAAACCCTAACAATGTGCTGCAGTACAGAGACAAAACAACAACACATGTTTCACTGGACTCTGACTTACAGACAGGGGAGGAAATTAGGCCACTTTACTCGCCAAATGCGAGTATTTTTTACGTTTGGCGAGTAATTCATGAAGAGCACTCCCCAGTCTGGCGAGCGCTCTACTAGTAATTACAAAACAAAACAAAAAAATCATTCTGCAATCTGCTGATTCGCTCACTGGCACAAGCCGAACTCTGACTCCCCCCTTTATTCCTCCCATTTGCGCCTCATAATAATCCAACCATAACCAAATAAACATCATCGTTGTACAGATGCGCTCTAAGCTCCTCCAATGAACACTCATTTTCTAGAAGATGCCGCCCATCTAGGGGAAGTGGACAGATCACTGCGCGCGGACCTACAGACTCCTGCCACCGGCTTGACAATGTAGACAAACTTAGACAAAAACACATCAGTGGATGAAAATAATTGCATGTAGAGTCGTCGCTTTCGGATATCAGTGCGGTCTGACATGGGGGCGAACAACAGCATGCGACGCGTCTCCTTCGAGTCGGATGAGAATGACAAGTCAACCAGCATTAGCCGGCTAGCTACCTAGCATGTAACAAGCTACCATAACGCGCGTTCATCATAGTGGACTATACTGAGCGGCTTTGCTTAAAGGATAACTCCACTATTTTGGGAAATTCGCTTATTTAACATCTTCCCTGGAGTTAGACAAGAAGATGCATACCTTTTTTGTCTCTGTGCGTGCATTTTAGCTTTGGGAATAGATGCTCCGTTAGCATAGCTTAGCTTCATCACTGGAAGTGAGGCAGGACAGTAGCCTTACAGTGCCTTACAGTGTATTGCAAGGTCTGACATTGACCAAACTTGATATGCATGACCTTGGTGGGCTCTAGGTCAACTCCTGAAAAGGGGGTCAATGTCAGACTTTGCAATCAAAAGTTAGGGGGCTAATAACCCTTGCCATAATTTCAGTGCGCCCCTAACTTTTGATTGCAAGGTCTGACATTGACCCCCTTTTCAGGAGTTGACCTAGAGCCCACCAAGGTCATGCATATCAAGTTTGGTCAATGTCAGACCTTGCAATACACTGTAAGGCACTGTAAGGCTACTGTCCTGCCTCACTTCCAGTGATGAAGCTAAGCTATGCTAACGGAGCATCTATTCCCAAAGCTAAAATGCACGCACAGAGACAAAAAAGGTATGCATCTTCTTGTCTAACTCCAGGGAAGATGTTAAATAAGCTAATTTCCCAAAATAGTGGAGTTATCCTTTAAATGCAGCCGAGTGACATTTTATTATTACCGGGTTTCCCCCCATATCACCACTCGCCCATATGCCCTTCACAACGGTGATGTTGTCATACTTGGCATTCAGAATACACCTGCTGAACCCCTAGCGTTGTCGATTCGGTTCCAATGTATTGTCATCTTACAGCACAAGTACAGTACAACCAGAATACATTTGGCATACAACCAGAGTGCAAATGTAACAAGTCAAGTTGTTTTATTTAGCTATTACATTACAGTGAAATGCTTGGTTCTTTCACTGCCCAACTCAGTCCAACCTAGACCAGCCCAACCCAGTCCAACCTAGTCCAGCCCAGCATCTTTCACTGCCTAGTTCAGCCCAACCCAGTCCAGAATAGTTCCCTCTTTCATGTTAATATGTGATATCCTAATATTTTGAAGAGTAGAGACAGTGTGATTAATACATGTTGTATGCTAATATTGTGAAGAGTAGAGACTGTTATTAATGTTTTATGCTAATAAATATTTTAAAGAGTAGAGACACGGTGTGATTTTTACTATGATTGAAAATCAATTTAGACGAAGACATACAAAGAAGTAATTATCACAATTAGCGATTTTTTTTGGCTGGTAAAAAATCAGTTTGTCTGGTAAAAAAAATCAGATACTCGCCAGTTGGCTGGTAAGCCAAAAAGTTAGTTTCCTCCCCTGCTTACAGACTACACTGTATATTATACATACATATTAGGGCTGGGACTTTATCGCGTTCATTTCGTTTAATTAACTACAGAAAAAATGTTACGTAAAAAAAGATTACGTATTTTATCGCACGTTGCGGCACTTTGCTTTCGTCTGCGTTTTCGCCGATCAACCAATACATTGTTGGAAAGTTGAATTTGCCGCCTTTCGATCGTCAGTGACAATTCGTCACCACACTCAACCTATTGCGTGCTTCGGGTCTCGAGTTAGGTGACGAAACATCCGGCAAGCGTCATTTGACAAGCCGTTCGGACGAGGAAGTCCTTTGTTTTGACTCGAGAGGCGAAATAAAGGCAGTGGACGGCCATTTTGGATAATCACGCTGAATTATTGCGGTTTAAACCTTTGTGAAATACACAACTTTTACTTCAGTGTGTTCAAACCTCTGTTACTCTATTTCATTAGCACTCAAAGTGATTTTTCTTTATTGTGTAAGAAACTTCGGAATCTTACCTTTCAAAAGAGAAAAGGTCCTTTGCGCTATATATATATTATTCCTCAAATTGCTGCACTTTGTTAAAAATTGCATTGATCTGACTGTTGGTCTGTGCTAATAAACAAGATGTTGCTGCTTAAACGTATGTATAATGTATATTCATTGATTCACTCGTATACCAAAATCAAAAAAAAAAAAAAAAAAAAAAAGCTTTTCACATCAAATATTGATATGCGTTTAAAATGCTATACATTTTGATTAATGAACTATAAAGTCTCAAATTAATTCGATTAAATGTTTTAATCGAGTCCCACCACTAACACCGTAATTTTCAGATTATAAGGCGCTCCTGAATATAAGCCGCAGCAGCCAAATTGAATGATGTGTACATATATAAGCCGCACTGGACTATAAACCGCAGGTGTTTTAATGTTTAATTACCATATGTAAGGGTTCGTGCACAGAGGGGATTGTCGGGTTCTTCCCGCTGGCGTATCCAACGTCTCACCAACGTTAACGTTAGTAGCAAGCTGAGAGCATCAGAAGTGGCTAGCAGCACCATTAGCCAGCTAGTAAGTTAGCAATAGCCAGCATGCTAGCCAGCTAAAAGCCATGGTAAAGTGCTTATTTGCCTTAGTTGCATGAGAGAAAACGTTTAAACGGGAAAGAGATGGCTGTTTGAGGAAGCTCCCATGGGGCAATGCGCCAGCAGTGTGTGTGTGCGTGTGTCAACAAGGAGAGAAGCTGTAGGAGAGAAAACTGCGAGAACGCCAGCTGGTATCACCAAATCCATAGATTAGCCGCACCGTTATATAAGCTGCAGGGTCGAAAAATGGGGGGAAAAGGCGCAGCTTATAGTCCGAAAATTACGGTACATATATATATATATATATATATATATATATATATATATATATATATATATATATATATATATATATATATATATATATATATAATATATAAAGTATTCAACCCATTTGACTTTAAATAAATGTGTGCATGTATTTATTTAAACCTTGGATCAAAGTTCCATATTATATCAAAATGTAATATTACCGGTATAATATATATTATGTGAATTCAAACAAAATAAAAATGTAACCGACAAAGTAGCACATCACCAGAAGAAAAAAACATTTCCAGAGGTAACACAGTGAAGGATACGACCCGGAGTCCTCTCTCTATGGGGTCAGTCAGCAGCAGTCCCCGAGGAGCGTACGTCTTCTCATTCTGGTCGGCAATATAGAGAGCGATCTTCTTCAGCACCTACACACAGGACAACACAAAGACAATATACTGAGAGATATTCTACACACAAGACAACACAGACAATATACTGAGAGATCTTCTACACACAAGACAACACACAGACAATATACTGAGATATTCTACACACAGGACAACACAGACAATATACTGAGAGATATTCTACACACAAGACAACACAGACAATATACTGAGAGATCTTCTACACACAAGACAACACACAGACAATATACTGAGATATTCTACACACAGGACAACACAGACAATATACTGAGAGATATTCTACACACAAGACAACACAGACAATATACTGAGAGATCTTCTACACACAAGACAACACATAGACAATATACTGAGAGATATTCTACACACAAGACAACACACAAACAATATACTGAGAGATCTTCTACACACAAGACAACACATAGACAATATACTGAGAGATATTCTACACACAAGACAACACACAAACAATATACTGAGAGATCTTCTACACACAAGACAACACATAGACAATATACTGAGAGATCTTCTACACACAAGACAACACACAGACAATATACTGAGAGATATTCTACACACAAGACAACAGACAATATACTGAGAGATCTTCTACACACAGGACAACACATAGACAATATACTGAGAGATCTTCTACACACAGGACAACACATAGACAATATACTGAGAGATCTTCTACACACAGGACAACACATAGACAATATACTGAGATATTCTACACACAGGACAACACACAGACAATATACTGAGAGATATTCTACACACAAGACAACACACAAACAATATACTGAGAGATCTTCTACACACAAGACAACACATAGACAATATACTGAGAGATCTTCTACACACAGGACAACACAGACAATATACTGAGAGATATTCTACACACAAGACAACACAGACAATATACTGAGAGATCTTCTACACACAAGACAACACACAAACAATATACTGAGAGATCTTCTACACACAAGACAACACATAGACAATATACTGAGAGATATTCTACACACAGGACTAGGGCTGACCTTCGATTTTTTTTTTTGGAATTCGAAGCTTCGGGCCGAGATTCGATTTTAATTCGAAGCTTCGAGATAAAAAGAAAATTATAATAATTTTTTTTTATGTTGTGTGACTTGTACAGCACTTTGTTCAACTTTGTCAGTGCTGTAAAGTTTAAACCTTTTTAAATCTTAGACAAACAAAACACTTTGCTTTCATGAAATATTGTAAGCCGTCATTTGAGGCTTTATAAAAGCAGCACAATGAACACAAATCTGTCAGTGCCGAGTCCGACCTCATCTTTAAATAACAAACAGCATTGCTTGTTGTAGTTAACAAAGAGAGGCAGAGTTGATTTTGCTAAAAAAAAAAAAAAAAAATCATATATATATATTTTTTTAATAATCAAATTTTATTTTCATATTCGAATCCCATGCCCATCGAACGAGGCAAGACCCCCCGCATTTCATTGTATACTTGTATGCCGTGACAAATAAAACTCTTGACTTGACTTGATCCAGCCTGATGTTATCATTGGGAATGGGTCTGAGCTTGCAAAAGGGCAAATACCGCCGCCTACGCCTTCCAGACGGTATTGCACTCTATTAGAAATAGTGTAATTTCTTTTCAGGGCCGATCTGAGGGCGAGCGCCGCGCTACGAGGGCCATGTCATGTATGCATGAGGAAGGATAATAATGATAATCTAGCGTTGATTTCTGGAAGATTCGATAATCAGGCGAAAAATTACTGTGTTTAGTGTATTCCAATAAAGGGCTATTATCGCGTCTTTTCCTGGGATTACTAAGAATCACCAAAACTATACTCATATTCAAAACGGTATAAAACGAAAATGTACGGATGAAAAATCTGTTTTGTGCATGTTGACTGGAAGCAACTCACTGACAATCGACGGGTGTATTAGACCCATAGCTATAATATAAGATATATTTTTAAGCGCTCGCAGTCTCCCCATTGATTAAAGCGATGGCGTACTAGTGCCCTCTGGCGCATTAAGCGATGGCGCAGAATGAGTTAACAACCAATGGCTGCTAAGTCAGATTTATATAAAACATATGCAACTGCCTTATGATCTGAACTGAGAACTAGTTCTACGTTGCAGAGACCATAGGTCAGTGACGGAGGAAGCAGCTCTCTATAGATCCTTTGAGGCCCTGCATCAACACTGGTACCTTCTCATAGTGCGTCTCCATACAAAGGAAGATGGTGTAGGCTGTCACACAGGCCAGGCAGCCCTCCAGGTAAGACTTGCCCCCCAGTTTCTCTGCCTCTGCGTACAGGTTATTCAGAGTCTGAATGGTCTCCTCAAACTGCTGCTTGTCGACCTGAAACCACACAACAACAACAACAACAACAACAACAACAACAACAACAACAACAACAACAACAACAACAACGTAAGCAATCGACCTGTGCAGTCAAGTGGCAGTCAACGGTCATAAGTCTCCATGGAAACGTACCCTGGACTCCAGCTCGGAGGGGAACTTGGCCTGGAACTTGCAGATGGTCCCTGAGGTGTAGTCTCTCTGGACAAACACCTTAGAGGAGACAGCGGGCTGCTGGAGGTCCTGCAAGCTATGGGTCTGGAAGAGGGTGTATGTCAGAGTAGCTATACATGGGAGGCTCTCTCTCTCTCTCAGAGTAGCTATACATGGGAGGCTCTCTCTCTCTCTCTCTCTCTCTCTCTGAGTAGCTATACATGGGAGGCTCTCTCTCTCTCTGAGTAGCTATACATGGGAGGCTCTCTCTCTCTCTCTCTCTCTCTCTCAGAGTAGCTATACATGGGAGGCTCTCTCTCTCTCTCTCTCTCAGAGTAGCTATACATGGGAGGCTCTCTCTCTCTCTCTCTCAGAGTAGCTATACATGGGAGGCTCTCTCTCTCTCTCTCAGAGTAGCTATACATGGGAGGCTCTCTCTCTCTCTCAGAGTAGCTATACATGGGAGGCTCTCTCTCTCTCTCTGAGTAGCTATACATGGGAGGCTCTCTCTCTCTCTCTCTCTCTCTGAGTAGCTATACATGGGAGGCTCTCTCTCTCTCTCAGAGTAGCTATACATGGGATGCTCTCTCTCTCTCTCTCTCAGAGTAGCTATACATGGGAGGCTCTCTCTCTCTCTCTCTCAGAGTAGCTATACATGGGAGGCTCTCTCTCTCTCTCTCTCTCTCAGAGTAGCTATACATGGGAGGCTCTCTCTCTCTCTCTCAGAGTAGCTATACATGGGAGGCTCTCTCTCTCTCTCTCTGAGTAGCTATACATGGGAGGCTCTCTCTCTCTCTCTCAGAGTAGCTATACATGGGAGGCTCTCTCTCTCTCTCTCTCAGAGTAGCTATACATGGGAGGCTCTCTCTCTCTCTCTCAGAGTAGCTATACATGGGAGGCTCTCTCTCTCTCTCTCTCTCAGAGTAGCTATACATGGGAGGCTCTCTCTCTCTCTCTCTCTCTCTCAGAGTAGCTATACATGGGAGGCTCTCTCTCTCTCTCTCTCTCTCTCAGAGTAGCTATACATGGGAGGCTCTCTCTCTCTCTCTCTCTCAGAGTAGCTATACATGGGAGGCTCTCTCTCTCTCTCTCTCTCTCTCAGAGTAGCTATACATGGGAGGCTCTCTCTCTCTCTCTCTCTCTCTCTCTCAGAGTAGCTATACGTGGGAGGCTCTCTCTCTCTCTCTCTCAGAGTAGCTATACATGGGAGGCTCTCTCTCTCTCTCTCAGAGTAGCTATACATGGGAGGCTCTCTCTCTCTCTCTCTCTCTCAGAGTAGCTATACATGGGAGGCTCTCTCTCTCTCTCTCTCTCTCTCTCAGAGTAGCTATACATGGGAGGCTCTCTCTCTCTCTCAGAGTAGCTATACATGGGAGGCTCTCTCTCTCTCTCTCTCTGAGTAGCTATACATGGGAGGCTCTCTCTCTCTCTCTCTCAGAGTAGCTATACATGGGAGGCTCTCTCTCTCTCTCTCTGAGTAGCTATACATGGGAGGCTCTCTCTCTCTCTCTCTCTCAGAGTAGCTATACATGGGAGGCTCTCTCTCTCTCTCTCAGAGTAGCTATACATGGGAGGCTCTCTCTCTCTCAGAGTAGCTATACATGGGAGGCTCTCTCTCTCTCTCTCTCAGAGTAGCTATACATGGGAGGCTCTCTCTCTCTCTCTCAGAGTAGCTATACATGGGAGGCTCTCTCTCTCTCTCTCAGAGTAGCTATACATGGGAGGCTGTCTCTCTCTCTCAGAGTAGCTATACATGGGAGGCTCTCTCTCTCTCTCTCAGAGTAGCTATACATGGGAGGCTCTCTCTCTCTCTCTCAGAGTAGCTATACATGGGAGGCTCTCTCTCTCTCTCAGAGTAGCTATACATGGGAGGCTCTCTCTCTCTCTCTCTCTCTGAGTAGCTATACATGGGAGGCTCTCTCTCTCTCTCTCAGAGTAGCTATACATGGGAGGCTCTCTCTCTCTCTCTCTCTCTCAGAGTAGCTATACATGGGAGGCTCTCTCTCTCTCTCTCAGAGTAGCTATACATGGGAGGCTCTCTCTCTCTCTCAGAGTAGCTATACATGGGAGGCTCTCTCTCTCTCAGAGTAGCTATACATGGGAGGCTCTCTCTCTCTCTCTCTCTCTCTCTCAGAGTAGCTATACATGGGAGGCCCTCTCTCTCTCTCTCTCAGAGTAGCTATACATGGGAGGCTCTCTCTCTCTCTCTCAGAGTAGCTATACATGGGAGGCTCTCTCTCTCTCTTTTATCTCCACACTAGTTGACTAAACCATATCCATCTCTCCTCAGATGAATCCCTGAGATAGAACCTCATCAAATAAGCATCCATGGCATGTAACAGGTTGAGAACCACTAATGTAGGAACATTAGCTAACGGCCAAATAGTAGCCTTATGATACTAGTCATTTTAGAGACAAGCGAGTCTTTGGAAGAAGCAGAAACCATTTAGCAAACACTGTCAATATTAGCTGTAACATCACTACATACTAATTAGGTTCAATATTAAAGGAATATTTTAAAGTTTAACTTCAAAAGTCAGCAGTCATACCTCTATCTAAACTAAAGTAATCTACAAATAAGCTAGTGACCACTGCTGTCACACCACCATTCCTCCCAGGTGTCAGGCTCCGCATTCACTTTTCATTCATCAAGTCTAAATAAATATCATACTTAAGTATAAACAAACGGTACAGTAATATTAATTATGTGTAATATATTATCAAAGGTTCTTGTTTATTTAGCTAATGTTGCCATTTTCAAATGATGCAACAATCCATGCAAGACAAATAACAGCACACATTGACTGGATCTACTTCTAAAGGCTATATTTTTCAAACGTAATACACCTGTAAACACATACATTTGACTAAGAAATATGCTTTATTGAATTCTACACAGCAGTTTATAATTCAGAAGTATGACATTTAGACTTAAGTCTTCGAAATGAAAGTAAGTGAATGAGGAGCCTGAAACCTGGGAGTAATGGGTGTTGACAGCAGTGGTCACTAGTCTACTATACTAAGTTAGTTGATTACATTATAGGTCAGACTGATGAAACATGACAAGTTCTAAAGTGTAATAAGCCTTTAATGTTTAGTGCAAACTCGACAGATAACTTAACACTAACAGTTGGTTCGCTAATGCCTGTAAAGATGACACTGGCGACGTGAATGTCTAATATTATAGTACGTTAGCCCTTTACTGCAACGATCATTGGTTCCCCTCATTTTCCTGTTGCGATACACTATCGCCACCTTTAAACCATGAAAGATGCTGACCAACACGTTAGCTAACGCCTAACGTTACTTGTCTTTAACCATTAGCTGCTTACTGGCAACGAATATCACAACGAAAGCATCCATTGACAAAACATAACAAATCTAACAGTTATGCACATTAGGTCATATTAACCATGTCGATACAAGATAAAAACCCAAACCTCCGCCATAGTGGACGTTTCTCCCTAGTTCCTGCAGCAGCCGTTTTGCTCACAATTTCCTACTAACGTCACGTCCGGGTGATGACGTGCATGCCTTCACTCAAAAAGGAAACTGGTAAATGCCAATGGCTGCATTTATTTAAAGCTTTTATCCAAAGCGCTTTACAATTGGTTCCTCACATTTTACCCAGTCATTTCACACACACCCATGGCAGAGGCAACCATGCAAGGTGCCAACCTGCACATCAGGATAAATTAGGAGTTAAGCGCCTTGCTCAACAACACCCCCATGGCAGAGGCAACCATGCAAGGTGCCAACCTGCACATCAGGATAAATTAGGATTTAAGCACCTTGCTCAACAACACTTCGACATGCTGACTGGGAATCGAACAGGAACCTCCAGATTACCAGACAACTGCGCTACCTCCTGAGCCACTGTCACCCCGAAAAGGATCAAGTCAGAATACTAGCATTCTGGGGGCGGCTGGGTGGCGCAGCGGACTAAACGCTCGTCACCACCGCAAGACACTGGTATCGAATCCGGCTGTCAGCGGTGTCTCGGGCTTGGCCGGCCGTCATACTGACACAATTGGCAGTGTCAGCGGGAGGGAAGCCGGTGGGTGGTATTCTGGTCGTTGTCAGGTGAAAAGAGGCTGCTGGCTGTCTTATGTATCGGAGGAAGCATGCGATAGACTTCAGGGCTCCCTAGACTGACCAGTGGGGGCACATGAGCGCAATGACCAGGAGGGGGAGGGGGGAATTGGCATAACCACTAAATGGGATGAGGAAAAACTGAAAAAGGAGAAGTGGATAAAAAAAATACCGTAAGATATATATGGGTGCCATTCTATTGAAGCATGCATTAAAATCTAAATATACAAGCAGTGTATGAGGAGCTAATGAGTTGTTAGCTAGTTGACAATGACACCAATTGGAGATGATTCAGACATAACCCGTTTAAATGACTGTCAAAACGAAATGGCTGCCAAACTGAAGGTTCACACTTTGCACAAATATAAATCCACTCATGAAGCCATTACATCCTTCCTAGTTTCCTTCTCAGTAGAGTCCAAACTGACTAGAAACTAAGAATAATGGCTTATAATACTTTTAGCTTTACTTGGGCAATACATTTGTCAGCTCTGAAATAACCATATTAGGAATCAAGTGAAACACAAACGGTGAACAGAGGCAAATTGACGTTTGGATGTCGTTTATTGAAAGCAGATGATACAGCATTAACAGTCGTGTTCGCCTAGGCGTGTTAGTCGAAGAGGCCGAAGCCCATGTCATCATCTGACCCCTCCTCGGCTGACTCTTCCTTGACCTCCTCCTTAGCGGCTGGAGCCGCAACGGTCTCTGCTACGGCAGCGGGAGCAGCCACGGCCGCGAAGGCAGAGGGGTCAGCCAGGATGGCCTTAACCTGGGGAGGAGATTTAGCATTAATTTATACATTCTAAGCATTCTGTCATTTTTATATCTCTGGATTGCATGACTGATGTGTCCCGTCCGCCTATATTCGAATACCAACCGTTGTGCGTTTTGCTAATTTGATTGGCCACTGACGTTTCTGGTCATGTGACATGTGCACCAATCGTGTGACGGCAAGTTCTTTCGCCGGTTAAACTTAGGCACTCTTTCGAAGTTGGTTAAGGTTAGTTTGCCTTAGAGCATGGCGATAGAACGCCAGCCCCGATTCCAAACTCTAACCAACTTCAAAAGAGTCGCCTAAGCTTAAACAGTGATAAACTAGGCGTTAGGTAGTTTGCTGCTGGTCGGGGCGGAAATGGGCGAGTCACGCGATTGGGCGCACATGTCACATGACCAGAAACAGTGGCCAATCAGATTAGCAAAACGGTTGGTATTCGAATAGACGCGTCCCGTCCCAAGAGGAATAGACCCCGCCTGTCTAAGCTAGATTATCACCGCCTAGAAGTACAATAGTGACCGGTGTGTCGTGTTTGAGACCTGCGTCCCTGCCTGTCGTGGGATGCAGGCAGACAGGGATAGAAGGAAACAGGTTTGTTGTTTGCAGGGGGAACGACAGCACAGCACCGAACAAAGCTGCTCTGTAACTTGTCCTGCACTCTGAGGCAAACTCTTGACAAGTCTCACAATAGTTACTCAGATTCTAAATATACCACAATATAAATGTCAGGTCATACCTTGTCTGCCAGGGGGAAGGAGTAGTCAGTCTCCAGGGCGATAGCCAGGACTCGCTTATACCCATTGATGATGGAGTGTGGGATGGAGGCCAGAGTAGGGTAGCCGATCTCCAGACACACACTGGCAATGTTCCTCACACCCTGCAGGGACAAAGACAGGTCAGACACGGATCTCCACATCCTGATCACATCTTCAATAATAAAAACACTGGTCTGCACATCCTAGTGGATCACATCTTCAATAACAAACGCCTAGTTAGTTTGCAAGCTACCATTATCAATAGGCACATTAACCTGTTGGTAAGTGAAACTTGCTCTTTACGTACAGATTCAAATCTATAGCAATACGTGGGCCATTTATGGGCAAGGGTTCCAAAAATTAGAACCATCCCTTTAAATGGGTAATCTACAATGTGAGCCAATTACCAGAACAGATGTGCACATATTCTTTTAAGCCCGTGTAGTAGTGTTTGAGACCTGCGTCCCTGCCTGCCGTGGGATGCAGGCAGACAGGGATAGAAGGAAACAAGTTTGTTGTTTGCAGGGGGAACGACAGCACAGCACCACACAAGCTGCCCTGTAACTATCCTGCACTGTACTGGGGGGGGGGGGGGGGGGGTGACAGACTCACCTCGAGGAACCTGGCGTGCAGGGCAGACTCTGTAATGTCGAGCACCTCAGGGCTGTAGACACTACCGTTGTCATACACCTGCTGTATGTTCAGGCCGAAGGAGAAGGGCGAGATGTTGAGCATGTTGAGGAGCGTGGCCTCGCTGGCGCCCACCTTATCCCCCGTCCTGATCAATGCCACGTCGCTCTGGGGGAGGGGAAGGCGAGAAAGACATGAGTTATACCACCCAGATACTCAATTGCATCCTACAGAAAATTTTACCTAGTTTGTGTCACACGTTACCTTCAGACAAGTGACCCCATTTTAGGGGGGCTAAACATTTCTAAAAGGATCTGCATTTAATCAACCATTTTCCTGGCACATGTGGTCTATAGAGGGAAGCTAGATTAGCTCCATAACCGTCTAGAAAGCGTGACTGATTGTCGTGTTTGAGACCTGCGTCCCTGCCTGTCGTGGGATGCAGGCAGACAGGGATAGAAGGAAACAGGTTTGTTGTTTGCAGGGGGAACGACAGCACAGCACCGAACAAAGCTGCTCTGTAACTTATCCTGCTGGTTCAAGACTAAAAGGGGCTGGAGTTCACATCAGCAAGCATTTTACATTCATGAAAGCTGTTAAAACAAATATGCACATCCAGAGTGCAAAGAGAAACACTGACGTACATAGGCACATGTAGCACTTTCATGACAAATGGTATCTTAAACGAGGTATATCCCCTTGCAGGAAGGCAGGTACACCCAAGCCTGAGGCATTTCGAACTCACCAAGATTTCAATGGTTCCTCTGGATATCTTGGTGGTGATGCCCAGAGCCTGGAAGAAAGAAGTCTTCTCAGGACCCAGACCAGTGTTCTGGGCGGGCACAACCACCCCACAGGGGGCCATCGCTCCGGCACGGGCAGCAGCAGGCACCTGGAAAACGGAGACAGAGGAGCAGGTTCACTAGGAAGAATAAAACCAGGGATAAACCTTACATAATAGTGAACATATTACCTGTGCATAAACAATGTTTCATTCAAAGTAGTGTTGGAACTGGTACTTGTTACACGGTTCGTATTAGAATTTCCAACGTTGGGTACTTTGAATAGCTCCACGTGTGCATGAGGAAACGGGAAGCTATCCAGATACAAGCTAGCCTAGATTAGCACAAATTAAGCGGATACAGACCACTAACCTTGCAGTTTGCAATTTCTTTTGTAAGATATTTAAGCTAGGTTAGTGGTCCGTATCCACTTCCATTGATTGTGCCAAGCTAGCTGGCCGGCCTTCTACAGACAGAAGAAACTGTATCCATCTTCTTGTCTGACTATGGAGAAGACGGTAAGCACAAGTACCAGACCAACAGATTTGTGCACGCTCTTTTCAAGCAACACTTTATTCCTCCAATTGTGCAGTGAAACCTGTATAGTAGTGTTTGAGACCTGCGTCCCTGCCTGTCGTGAGATGCAGGCAGACAGGGATAGAAGGAAACAGGTTTGTTGTTTGCAGGGGGAACGACAGCACAGCACCGAACAAAGCTGCTCTGTAACTTGTCCTGCACTCTGAGGCAAACTCTTGACATGTCATTGGTTGAAAAGCAGTTATGGCATCAATTCTAAGTGCAAATGTCTCCAAGCCATGTCATTGGTCTCACCAAAGGGACTATATAATAAGTGAAGATACTAGGGTTTTAGTTCAGAACAGTTAGTGGAAGTACCCTTTTTTGTTGTGTTCGCACTGCAGGAACTGTGACCATGTTTTTCTGAAATGTCAGCCCTCATCGGAGGGCAGGGCCGATCCCAGCACAGACACGAGTGATGCAAGTGTATGGCGATTGGTCAAGACGTCAGGTTCATGGTCTCAGACTGTGTGGGGCTGGAGAGAAAAGATGCCATAAATGCCAGTGAACCTTGAATTGTAGTTGAAATACCAACTCTTTGTGCAGCTTATACAGGCAGCGAGGACTTGGCGAGTCTCTGGACTCACCTTGTTGGCCAGCAGCAGATCTCGAACCTCAGCCAGATCCTCCTTGGTGAAGACAAAGCCCACGTTTCCTTTGATGTGGGGCAGAAGCCTGGGAACACACAACAGATATTCAGCCACAGGCAACATTCAACATTATAATTCTAGCATAGAGTGACCACGTGAAGCTGTCTGAAACTAGCGTCCCTGCCTGCTGTGGGATGCAGGTAGACAGGGATAGTAAGTAACAGTTTGTTGTTTGCAGGGGGAACGACAGCACAGTACTGATCAAGCTGCTCTGTAACTTGTCCTGCTACATAAACTACTTGAACATTTTATGAACGAGGAAAGCACCAATAATGATATTTGATATGGGGTGAAAATACTTATTCAGCTTATAAACTCATTTTGACTATCGGTTCATTTAAAACGGCATATCGCTATACTATTTACGTCACAAATACGGTTTCACAACTTGTTGCCGAGCACAAGGTGCATTCGTGTTTTGTTCCAAATGATCAGACAATGAAGACTGACTAGGTCTACGAGTGAAGACCACGACGGTCTGGGATCCGTTCAGCTCTCCACAGCATCAGCTGATAGTTTGGCCACTAAAGTCCAAGATTAACAAGCAGAATCTAACACCGCAGTCTCACATTGCTAGATCCATCTCCACACTACAGCACTGTGCCAATGGAGTGAACAGGAGTGGAATTTAATTCTGAAAATAGTGACTCCGTTTTAAATATGCTACAAACAGGATTATGGTGCGTTTTGTTTCTAGAGTAAGTTCTGACATGTTGCAAAACAGGTTACTTTTCTGTAATGAGTCAGGTGCCATGGGGAGTTAGGGTGCCTTGGTCAATAAAAAGTTGAGACCCAATGGCCTTGAGGACACAACCACTGAGGAAAAGGCCACAACTCACTTCTCCAGGGCAGGGTTGTTCTCCAGGTGACCACGGATGGCTTTGCGCATCATGGTGTTCTTGCCCATCAGCACCACAGCCCGGCCACGCAGGGACAGGCGGATGGTCTGCATCTGCTTGGAGCCCACATTGTCGGCTCCCACAATGAAGCATTTTGGATAATCATCCAGAAGTTGCTGTAAACAGAACAGGAAGAGATATCAGCACATTCAAAGACGTTTAAGACAAGCATATTAAAATTATTTGAATACCAAAAAACATTTTTAGCTAGCTATTTGAGGAGTCGATTGAATCATTATCATTTTTAAATTAAGACAAGCTACAATTCAAGAGGTGCATGAGACTTCTAAAACTAAGGCGTCTCTAAATAGTGTCAAACAGATGGCCAGCAAAATGGCACACCCACTGAAAATGTAGCTCCGAATGAGAAAACGTAACCTTTGTAGACATTAGGTTGACGTATGATCAGTTTAAAGTATGGTTTCTGTTACGCTCGAGTGTGCACTCAGTACATTAAAGTGTTTGAGACCTGCGTCCCTGCCTGTCGTGAGATGCAGGCAGACAGGGATAGAAGGAAACAGGTTTGTTGTTTGCAGGGGGAACGACAGCACAGCACCGAACAAGCTGCTCTGTAACTTATCCTGCACTCTGAGGCAAACTCTTGACAAGCAATTGAAGGTCGTGAAAAAGGTTTGTTTCGAGTTAGTTGTCAAAGCAGGTATGGCATAAATTCTAAGTGCAAATTTCCCCTCAAAAGTCAGTGGGCACGTGTGTAAATTATACTTACGATAATTTTCATAAAATAGTTAGACTTCCACGTGACCCTGTCTTCCCTGGGCATCTTTGCAGTGCTTCCAAGGATCGCTTAAGTAGCTGGTTTAAAGACAAGGTTATCTGCAAGAAAGTAACACCATGACATTATAAGATTACAAAATGCACTACACAACTGACACGTCGCTTGTGATTCTACCGTAGAGACCATGTGAAGCTGTCTGAAACTAGCGTCCCTGCCTGCTGTGGGATGCAGGTAGACAGGGATAGTAAGTAACAGTTTGTTGTTTGCAGGGGGAACGACAGCACAGCACTTAACAAGCTGCTCTGTAACTTGTCCTGCTACAAGTTATTTATGAACGAGGGATATACTGGTTTTGGATATGCAACCAAACTAAACGAGGGAAGCACCAATACAGATTGCACCTCACCACTACAAGGTGGCACCACAAGCTAAGCTATACCTCAACCATTTTTGTATCAGCTGTATATATAGATACACTGAACAATTGTGTTGTTTACACTAGTCTTTTCTATTTTATTCTTATTAGGGATGTCCGATATTATCTGCATTAAAATGCGATATCGGAAAATATCGGTATCGGTTTAAAAAATAACCTTTATTTACCGAGGCAAGCAAGTAATAACAAAATTCTGATTTTATTTATTGTCAAGAGTATACATAATGTTGGGTTAATTTCACAAGAGATATGTAATGTTAATTTCCTGAAATTATTCAATTTTTTTGGGGGGGAAACTCTGCATATATCGGAAATTAAGAGTTAGACAATATCGGTATAGGTAAAACAGCCAATATCGAGCATCCCTACTTATTATATTGTTTTATACTATGAATGAAAACTTTATTTAACAGATTGCAGAATGGGTACAATACAGTACAGCTCAATACACAATTGTTAAGGGGATGCAGACCAGAGAAAGACGTTTGTCTTGTTTACATCAGGGTCCCCCATTTTAAATTCATATTGACATTTATGACAGACTCAACATAGGGACACACAGGTATTTAGTACTCAAGTAGTAAGGGTAAGGTCAAGTAGTAGTCCGACTAGTTTGTTTTGTGATGTTTGTAATCTTGTTTTTAGCGCGAGCTGCTTTGGTACCATGAGGTGCAAGCATAGTCGTAGTACCCTTGAATGAGTGCTCCTACCAGTGTTCAGTATCTTATTATCTAGCATTTAGGAGCAACAGAAACATTTAATGCAAAGTATTCTGTATGACATGACAACTAATAAAGAAACTTGAAACTTGAGATATGGGATGCCCCACGTTCATAACATAAATATCGTGAAACGAGTGTTCCATTACTACATCACATTAACCAAATACTAATTACTGCTCGGTCTTAGACGTATTCTGCCTTGCCTCCCAAGCTTTGTCAAATAAAATGCACTACAGTTCCCTTCCTGAGTGAAGCACGTTTATAAAAAAAATAACACATGGGAGATTTGACTAAACCGTACGCCTTAAGTGTATGAATCGTGACTAGTAAACGTGCAGCTCATACAATATTATAGTTAATACGTCCAACTGATAGGGTTAGTGGTAGCATGACGTGAATAGCATGCGGTCAACGTCACATGCAGAGCCACGTTAAGATGCTCCCATGGTAAGCTAACAGTAGGTAGCATGAATTCATTAGGCCGCAGTGGATATATATACACATTACACACCAACGGACATAGAAATAACAGAAAAGATCTAGCCTCTCTGTACTTTTGTAGTTCCATTACATACATACACAACACGGCATCGTAATATTGTTATAAATGTGTTTTTTTAAGAAATAGATAACAGAGCTCGAACATCCGCTTACCACGAAGTAGGGTCGCGTGAAAGAAAGAGACCGAGGAGGAAGTGAGAACTCCTTATATACCAACGCGAGTAACCAATCACAGTAGATTAAAGGGCGGTAACCCCTCGGTGATTGGAAAATGTTTCTGTCGATCATTTGCGAACGAACATCCGGCTGGAAGAGAGGAACTTCACCCAAAGTATAAGAGCTATTATTATTAGATTATATTATTATTACTATTATAATCATAAGTAAACAATCACATTTGCATGTGTAAAATAACGTTGTTTATCCTATAGAATAGATAGTTGCTTTTAATTTGAAAACATCCGAGCGGAAGTCTTGCTCTTGCTACGGTGACACTCAGCGGCGTGCCAGTGTAGAAACAGGCGTCGGCCAATCAGTGAGCGTCTCCGAGAAATGCGGCTTGGTTTCGTAATCACGCCACTCAGCGACATAACTGGGATCAAAACATAGGTTTTGAAGGTACTATAGCTCCAAGGTACAAGAAAGGGGCAAGTGTTCTCGCTAGTCGAACAGACTAATTAGTAATTAACGCATGAATGAGTTTTAATAGCTTGATACTGTAAACTATCAGTGATACTAACGTGGTATTATCACCAGTGAACGTCAGCCTCAACTTTGCAAATGGCACTGCTGTCACCTCGACTCCCCTCGGAGCTCTGGGTCCACGTCTTTGGATATCTGTCAACGGCAGACAAGTTAAACATCCGTACCTGCTGCAAGTATTTCAAGAAACTCGTTGACCACGGATCTCTTTGGAAAGACTATACAGTGGCGCTGAGTTTCGTAAATGGAAACACTTACAATCCCCAGTTCTGGGCCACTCTTCGCCGCAGGAGAATCCAAAGTGTGCGTATTGTGCAGCAGTATGTCAGAGAGAAAGCCTGGGAGCAGCTCGCCCTGTCGCTTCCAACTCTCGCCACATTAGCACTGTTCCTGGATAACGTCTCCGACAAGGGCCTCAACTTCTTAAAGAAATTCCCTAACTTAAAGCGCTTGGCTGTACAACTTGTCAGGGGGGGGCACTCTGTCACGATGAACTTTGATTCCAGTGTGTCTCTACCTCAACAACTAACTCACTTGAGTTTGTGTGGCATTTGCTTCCTCGATAAGACAAACGTGCCGTTGATCAGTGCCATCTCGCAGTTGACCAATCTGACATCTCTTGCGTATCATCCGGATGGAAAAAACTACATCCCGGTTAAGACGTTTCACTCCACGATCGCCCGCCTCCCCAAGCTGAAGCACCTTTCCTGGTTAATGCACCCCGCGCATCTGGCTGTGAGCCAGGGAGGAGGGAAGGGCTTCCAGCTCGACGGTCTGGCCTTATCCAGCTTGGAGCTTATCGACTACGGTGACCCTTCACTGTCAAAAGACGCGATGAGGAGCCTGTCCGGCCTTCAGAGTCTCACTCTGTTCTACAAGCTATCACACACGGAGGAGGATTCGGTGTTGGCTCCCCTGTGTCACCTGAAAACATGGCTGAGCGACCTCAGTTGTCTGTCGGCCCTCGTCATTGTCAAGGGCCCCCCGCTTCATATGTACGCAGACTCCATCCCGGCCACAGTGACCCGTCTGACCCTGTGTATGGAACACCGGCTGGAGGACTTGGCGGTCGTGGCGAAGCGCGTCCCGGGCCTCCTCCACCTTCACTTGGACCCGTGGCTGTGGTATGCAGGCTGGGGCAACGCGCAGATCCCCCAGTTGGTCCCTCGACTCCGGAGCCTCACGATCCGCCACCAGGGCGTCCCGGAGAAAGACTTTCTGGGTCTTCAGTCGTTGCCACACCTGGAGCGCTTGGAGATCCTGGACGTTCACCCCGAGCCCGGTCCTCGCCTGTACGAGCTGATCCGCAAGCTGCACGCTCTGACGAACCAGAGGATCCACATCGTCACCTCGGCGCGCAAGAGAGACCCCTTGGCGTGCTATTGTACTGGCAGACTGTGCTGTGTGTTTTCGTAAAGCCACCCGTGGTCACCTGGAGAACAACCCTACCCTGATGTAAACAAGACGAAAGTCTTTCTCTGGTCTGCATCCCCTTAACAATTGTATGTATTGAGCTGTACTGTACTGTACCCATTCTGCAATCTGTTAATAAACTTTTCAATCAATCAATCCCTGGAGAAGTGAGTTGTGGCCTTTTCCTCAGTGGTTGTGTCCTCCAGGCCATTGGGTCTCAAACTTTTTATTGACAGAGGCACCCTGTAACTCCCCACGGCACCCGACTCATTACAGAAAAATAACCTGTTTTGCAACATGTCAGAACTTAATCTATTAACGAAACGCACCATAATCCTGTTTGTAGCATATTTAAAAACTGATACATGAGTCACTATTTTCAGAATTAAATTCCACTCCTGTTAACTGCATTGGCACAGTGCTGTAGCGTGGATATGGGTCTAGCAATGTGAGACTGCTGTCTGCTGTGTGTTTAGCTGTCCATTTGTAGATTCTGCTTGTTAATCTTGGGCTAAACTTACAAAATTATCTCTTCCACTCTTCGACCCTGCCTCTCCTCAGCTTTCATCTGGCCCTTTCTCCCCACTGGCTGAGCGTTCTGGTGGGACTGCTTCGCCCTTATCCTCTATGCCTGTGTTCCCCCGGGCCGTGGCAGTGCCTGGGAGACGTCGCCAGGCTGGCTATGTTGCTCCACTGGGTGATTTCCCAGGACTACATTCATCCATTGACAGTGCCTGCTCTGCCTCGTGGCAGCCTGATGGGAACGGCTGCCAGGTGCCCCGCAGCAGGAAGCGGGCTCCCTCCCGGAGTCCTGCTCTCTCGCCCCACTCGCTACACTGCAGCATCCTCCTGGCTCTTGCTCTCCGGTGGCCAAGCGTGGTCGCCTGCAGGATCCTGTGCCGGAGTCTCCTACTCTGAATGGATCGGATGCAGAGTCTATGGACACACCTGCTAGCACAGGACTGCTAGCGTTGGATGGCATAGCCAACGTTAGCCTTTCCCTCCTCTCTGGTGCTGATGCTACAAGCTTAGCTATCCCTACCCCCTCCGTGGTTAATGCTGCTAGCATAGCTACTCTTTCCCCTGGTGCTAGCAACTTAGCTAAGGCTAGCACAGCTGGCCCCAGGCCCACTAGCTTTCACATCCCCCCTCCAGAGTATATCGTCCTGGGTGACTATTGTCAGATATGTTAACATCCCAAATGCTATCTCATACTCTTACTCCGGGGCTAAAATTCTGGATTTAATTCAATTCCTCCCAGGTATTGTTGAACGCAACAAGTCAGCACACACAGTGATTGTCCATGTTGGCACAAATGACATCCGAGGTAAGGGGGGGTCAATCAAGCTAGGCAATGATTACAAGACACTGGGAATGATTATAGAATGCCTGGGAAAAAACGGTATATTCTCTGGTTTACTCCCCACTCTTGACCGAGGCTCCGAAAATTTTAGCCGGACATACAGTGCTGATAGATGGTTATCTGGCATTTGCGATGCTCGTGGTTTTGGTTACGTCAGCAACTTTGATGCATTTTGGAAAAAACCTAGCCTGTACTGTGACAGATTACATCCCAACACCAAAGGAAGAAAAGTCCTAGGCTCCTAGCTAGCCATTTCCACTGCTATGTCAGGTCTGCCTCAAAGTGATGTCAGGACTATAGGTCTTCTCAGCACCACTCCCTCCACCATGACATGTCACAAGTGCAGCCCCTCCAAGCTGTAACTTACGAAGAGCCTATTACGCGGCTACCTGTAGGCCTACATACATTTCAAAGAGACAATTTGATGTACATTAATTATCATTGTGCCCTCTCCTCCCCGCCTCCCGCTCCCATTCCAACAATTGTGGGCTACAGGCCAAGTAAACTGCTGGTGGGCAGGCGATGTAGAGGGGGTCACCTGCACGCACTATCCATAGGTACTCCAGCTAACCCAGAGAATAGCTCCACTATTAAAATGGCCCTCCTCAATCCTCGATCCATAACCAACAAGTATTTTATTATAAATGACCTTTTTGTCCGGGAAGAGTTAAGCTGTCTATTTCTTGTAGAGACCTGGCAAAGAGATCTGGAACAGACTCATCTCAATGAACTCTGTCCGCCGAACTGTAGCTCCATTAACACTCCACGGCTATCTGGTTGTGGTGGTGGCCTTGCGTTCGTCCATAAAACTTGTATTGCATGTCGGACAGTGAACTCTGAGTCCTTTCAATCCTTTGAACTACAAATCACCATAGTTGGCAGAGCGCATTTATTTTTTTGCATTTTAATTTATCGCCCTCCTGGCTCCACTAGTCTTTTTTTAACCGAGTTTACTGAGTTACTTGCATCAGTGATTAAGCTGGACAACGTGCTGGTCACCGGTGATTTTAATTTTCATGTTGATGACGTCACATCAAAGGCTGCATCAGATTTTCTCGCGATTACTGACTCTTTTAATTTTGTTCAGCATATTTCGGGTCCTACTCATGTAGCCTGGCATACTTTAGATTTAGTTTTCTCACATGGGTTAAACATTAAGAATGTCAACCTCCAGGATTTCCATCTGAGTGACCATAAGTAGTGTATACTTTTTGATGTTTGTTTTAACTCTGATGTGCTCCCTCATAATCAGATGACGCATTAAGCAAAACTCTGCAGATACATTTTCAACATTATTTGACTCTGATGTTCTGTCCAATTGCAATGAGTTAGAGTCCCTTGTGTTGTTATGTTATGCCTATGCTTACTATGCCTGTGCTTACGATGTGTCAGAATTGTTTTATGTGTAGTGCGTTCATCTCTATGTAACTGTTGCTATGTTTTACTTCTGTGAAGCACTTTGTGATTTTATCTGTGAAAGGTGCTATACAAATAAAGTTGACTTACTTACTTAGTTACAACGCATTGTATATATAGACAATAAGTCTATAGCAGAGGTTCAGTAAGTACCTATAGCAGAAGATCAGTAAGTAGTCTATAGCAGAGGTTCAGTAAGTAGTCTATAGCAGAGGTTCAATAAATGGAGGTTCAGTAAGTAGTCTAAACTTTAAAGCACATCTAGATTGTTCCATTTCAAAACCATTGTGGTGTAGACAAAATTATTAGAGAAACTGCTTCATATATATTTGTGAGAGACCACTTCATGTATGTTTGTGAGACCACTTCATGTATGTTTGTGAGACCACTTCATGTATGTTTGTGAGACCACTTCATGTATGTTTGTGAGAGACCACTTCATGTATGTTTGTGAGAGAGACCACTTCATGTATGTTTGGGACAGAGAGGCCACTTCATGCATGTTTGAGAGAGAGAGAGAGAGAGAGAGAAAGAAACCACTTCATGGACAGGAAATTCAGAAATAAAGTAATTTCTTTATTTGCAGCAGTCATAGTAATCAAATGCATCAGCAATCAGGACCCACATAGGCTCACACCCTGCCTGGAGAAAGAACCTCTAACATACATGGCACATGAGAAGATTAAAGGGTAACATATAATCTCACGGGGGGGGGGGTTCTCCATTTATAGGCTACAGGAACTCACTTAAAATGTAATTAAAACATTCCAATAAAAATTGCTTAGATTTTCCAAGACATCTTGAACAGAAGCAGAAATTATAAGGCAAAGTACTGTGAATAACATAAATAAATGTAAGATGAGAGAATCACCACAACCCCCATTCACGTTCAGGGGTATACACAGTTGAACTGATGGTGCCATCGTTGAATTCCAAATGCTCACATCACCAGCCCCAAGTTACTTGAGCTCTGCAGACCTGACTAGACCCAGTTGAAGGTGCATGTCGTAGTCAAGGTTACTTAAAAATGTTTACGTATTCGACCGAGATTACTGTACCTGCCGAGAAATGTACAGTAATCGAAAACCTAATCCACTAGATTGCGGCAATTAGTGTTGTGGTCAGATTATTTTTCCACAAATAATACATAGAATACGAAGCGAAATCAGACCGTTTATTTTTATTCTTCTACGTCGACTGTAAACATTGCCTTCATCGAACGAAACCATGATATTTCAAACTATATAAAATTATATTTAGGTCTTTAATCTCACAATGAAAATGTATTTTTACTTCGTTGAATGTTTTAGTAATCGTTTTTATTTAATTTAATTTATTTTTTAATGTAATACGATTACATTTTTTTTAAAGTATCTGTAGCAGATTACAGTTACCAATTTTGGTATTACAGTTAGTTACCAATTGGATTACAGTAATCAGTTTCCTTGGATTTATTTTAGCCAGGTCTACTGGGGTCTAGGTGAAGTCTCCTCCGCGATGCTGAACTCAGGTCTGTTACAGTGTAACGTGTACCGAGGTCTAGCAGGTGAAGTCTCCTCCGCAATGCTGAACTCAGGTCTGTTACAGTGTTACTGGGGTCTAGCAGGTGAAGTTCCACAGTGTACTTAGACATCATTGCATCAAGCTGAAAAAATTGGCACAAGCACAAATATCACCTTTTCAAAGTGAAAACAAAAATAACCCAATGACTGAAGTGTGTTTACTGTATGAGCTCCGATCCCAACACACCAAGTGATCATAGTTAAAGGTGTGGATGGAAGTCTCTGAAAATAATAATATAGCACAAGATAAAACAATAAAGAAAAGTAAATCACACAATTCAGATATGTGATATTACAAAATCACACAATTCAGATATGTGACATTACATAATCACTAGTAAAATAAAACGTATGTGATGAAGATTATTATCACTTGGCTCGTCCCTGGTCTTGTGTGTATTCTGATTCCTGACCAGCTAAACATGGGAAAAGGCTAATCTCTGGTCTTGTGATATTCTGATTCCTGACCAGCTAAACATGGGGAAAAGGCTCATCTCTGGTCGTGTGATATTCTGATTCCTGACCAGCTAAACAGACATCCAAGCAGTCATCAACTGGGACCATCCTCCGTTCCACGATGCCACTAAAATAGGGACAGTAGGACCAGGGTTCATTGCTCATAATAAAAAGATAAGAGTTGGGTGTCCTTAGAATGGTCGTCAAGACACTGAAAAACCAGGCTGGCGCACAAGTTTGTGTTACGCCTCAGTTAGTTTTCCTATATGCCCATAGAGCCAGCTCTTTGCATATCAGTGGGAGCTTGAAAGAGCTCAAAAACATCTTTAAAAAACAGTGACAAAACTCAGTGATGTCACAATGCCTGGGATATTAGAATATTATAAAGTCCATATTCTGATTGTTACAGCGACAAAAACCCAGATAGGTACAACCCTGCTCCAGATAATAAGCATCATCATAATAATAATAAATGTTGTCTGCACATATCATAGTCTATTTAATTATACCAAACCAGCCTTAAAGGAACACTCCAACATTTTGGGAAATTAGCTTACAGTCTTCTCCAGAGAGAGACAAGAAGATAGATACCAGTTTCCTCTCTGTGCGTTCAGTAGAAAGCTATCTGGCTGCACGTTAGCCTAGCTTAGCACAATGAATGGAAGCGGACATGGCCGGTTAGCCTAGGCAGTGTCCAACTAACACCTCTCCCGAAGGCTAACCGGCCATGTGCGGTTCCATTTATTGTGCTAAGCTAGGCTAACGTGCAGCCAGATAGCTTTCTACTGAACGCACAGAGAGGAAACTGCTATCGATCTTCTTGTCTCTCTCTGGAGAAGACTAAGCTAATTTCCCAAAATGTTTGAGTGTTCCTTTAAGCAGTGAGGCTTTAAGCAGTGAGGCTGTGATAATGTTTAACCTACAATATACTTATTGCAGTGAAAAAACAGAAAGGGGAACAAACCAAATTAGGAATTCCATTATTGTTATTTCCATGAGCTACTCTCCCCAAACGCCAGAGGAGCAGAGGAACGGGATTCAAACGTGTGATGTCATCAGGTATAAAGTCTGGAGCCGCTCCAAAGACTATGAACGGGAGACGGATTCTGCGGACCCACAGATTGTTTTTCTTTATACCCGAATGAGCTTTATTCTATAGTAGTGGCGTCAGTAGTTCTGAAACTGTACCTGAAGCCTGGGTGCTCTGTGTCATCTTTACCATCTTTCCCAATTCATCATCTATGGAGCAGCTTCTGACTTTATATTTATTAAATGTTTTTTTCTCAGGGACACAGAATACTGAATATAAATAAGCATTACTGTAAATTACTGCCGGAATTAGCCAGGTGGTTAGTTTCTGGTTTCCTTCCGTAGTCAGAGTTGTTCATTTTCACTAATACTTTTAGACGGTCATAGACCATACGAATAACATCTTTGAATTCTTAAATTGGGCGTGGTCCCCCTCTTAACAGTAGTCAAAGGTAAACGTGCACCCAGATTCTGAACCAACTTCCTGTTTATTCTGAACCAACTTCCTGTTTATTCTGAATTCACGATTTTTTTTAAGACTTTGGCAAATGTGTGGTTAGATACAGCAGTAAAATCCAATCTAGAAACTGGAGCCAGGAACATCATTCCTGGATTTTGGCCTGTATTTCTCAAGAATTGCACCAAAAAGGTAAACACTTATAAACCATTATGCATATATAAATTTCACTCCGACTGACCCTACGCCTTGTCATTATCAATCACAAGTCAACCATTTCAATATCTGAACATGTATATAATGTAAAGAAAGTAACAGAGGGCAGTAAAGAAGGAGACAAGCTAAAGGTTGCTAAAGGAACAAGGTTCAGTCTGGGTTTGAGCCCCCCCTTCCCTGCCACTTCAAAGACAAGACTGTGGTAAAAAATATGACTAATAGTACTGTGGTATAAAATATGACTAATAGTACTGCCCAGCTGTGTGAATATTACAAATGAAACAAGAAAGAGAATCGGGTGTTTGTTTAGATAAAGCACTTTCCCAAAAGGAACAGTAGACTGTATACAGTATATGTGTACTGTAAATACATGCATCACTGTGTACTGTTTTGTTGTGAGAAAAGCATGATAACATACGGCAACAACTGAAAATGAGAATTCATCCATCTGGGTTTATAGAAAAACTGTAGAAAATTCACCTTCATATCTGGTAAATAACCTGACAATAACCTGGATAAGATCACCATGGTTACAATAACCTGGATAAGATCACCATGGTTACAATAACCTGGATAAGATCACCATGGTTACCATAACCTGGATAACATCTCAACATGGTTACCATAACCTGGATAACATCTCAACATGGTTACCATAACCTGGATAACATCTCAACATGGTTACCATAACCTGGATAACATCTCACCATGGTTAAAATAACCTGGATAACATCTCAACATGGTTACAATAACCTGGATAACATCTCAACATGGTTACAATAACCTGGATAGCATCTCAACATGGTTACCATAACCTGGATAACATCTCAACATGGTTACAATAACCTGGATAACATCTCAACATGGTTACCATAACCTGGATAACATCTCAACATGGTTACCATAACCTGGATAACATCTCAACATGGTTACAATAACCTGGATAACATCTCAACATGGTTACAATAACCCGGATAACATCTCAACATGGTTACTATAACCTGGATAACATCTCAACATGGTTACAATAACCCGGATAACATCTCAACATGGTTACCATAACCTGGATAAGATCAACATGGTTACAATAACCTGGATAACATCTCAACATGGTTACCATAACCTGGATAAGATCAACATGGTTACAATAACCTGGATAACATCTCAACATGGTTACCATAACCTGGATAACATCTCAACATGGTTACAATAACCCGGATAACATCTCAACATGGTTACTATAACCTGGATAACATCTCAACATGGTTACAATAACCTGGATAACATCTCAACATGGTTACCATAACCTGGATAACATCTCAACATGGTTACAATAACCCGGATAACATCTCAACATGATTACCATAACCTGGATAAGATCACCATGGTTAACTTACCACACACGTGGTTAAGATATCTGGTATAATGAGGCATCTAAGCACCGTTGGGTTTTGCCATCTGTTGCTCCTCGTCTGTGGGGATATAGGTGATCACAGAATATGAATCTGCATGTGAACA
This sequence comes from Notolepis coatsorum, assembly GCF_963971535.1. Taxonomy (NCBI): domain Eukaryota; kingdom Metazoa; phylum Chordata; class Actinopteri; order Aulopiformes; family Paralepididae; genus Notolepis; species Notolepis coatsorum. Next base: position 169,093,799 of record NC_140170.1, on the reverse strand, counting down.
CTTTACCACATCTAAGACCCTGACCTTGAGAACAGCAAGTATCTGAACCACAGTGTGCATGTAAACCTAACAGAGATATACGATTAGAGGCACCAGGAGTTGGAGCTGGTTTTTACAGGGAACTGAAGACAAAGAGGGAACAAAAGAAAATGGCGTTCACGTGAGTTCAAAGAGTGTGAGTGTGTGTATGTATGTGTCTTCACATATGTATGGCACCTCAGTACATATCAAAACTAGAAAAATAACATATTTTTTCCCCCCCACAGATTATTTCAACACACCTAGTCACACATGTCGTCGTATATTTTACGGTTTTCATAGTTATTTTTTTTTCTTTTCTTTTTAATGCATTTGTTTTTCTTGTCAACTCTCCGTGGTCCATGCAACTGACAGCGTGGAGCAGCTGTCTCAAACACCCCCCCCCCACCCTGTGACCTAGGTTGGTCACATGATCAAAGATCACACTTTGCGATAGGAGGGAAAAACATACCCCCCCTTCTACATAGTGTCGTCTCAGAGCCCAAAACACTGCTCACATTCAGTATGTACTGTACACGCAAACACACAGGAAGTTCTCGTCTCGTCTTCGCTGCACATCAGGGAGAAAATGATCTTTAAGTTGTAGTTCTCTTTCTGGAGGCTTTTTTTCCTTTTATTTTGTAGTTTTTTTTAAGCACATAATATAATCACTTTTGAGGTACTAACACACCACCAGGCCCCCGGCCTCCGTTTCACATCATCGTGCTCCTCGCACTCCCTCCAGTAGAACCACGAGACGACGTAGCGTGAATGGACAAGCTACTCTGGCTCTACAGTACGTACAGCAGGGCCACACAGCGCTGGGCAGCAGACAAGCTACTCTGGCTCTACGGTACGTACAGCAAGGCCACACAGCGCTGGGCAGCAGAGACGTGTCTCTGTACCCTCTTAAAAAACCCCACCATGTCCAGCGAAGACGAGAGGAGAGTTGAAAAATAACCCAAGTGAACTCTTTTAACCGCTTAAAAGGCATTTTTTTTAAAAGCTCCTGCCTGTAGAGGGGTTCAGTAGCACAGATAGAGTCAGTGTGTAGGAATCTGATCCAACCGCTCATCATCCAAAACCACCTCACCCCAATCACATGCATGTACCCACACGCTATGTGATGGCAAACAGACACACGCACACGCACACACACACACACACACTATGTATGTGCATAAACACATGCATGTGTGCACATACACACACAGACACATGCCTACACACACACACACACACAAACGCGCGGACCCGTCTAGCTGAAGAGCTTGACGAAGCAGCCCTGGCAGTAGGGCTTGTCGTTCTGCTCCTTGAAGGTGCCCTTGTTGAGCTGCTTGAGGCAGAAGGCGCAGACAAAGTGCTCCGGGTGGAACTTCTTGCCCATGGCGGTGATGCAGCGGCCGGTGATGGGCTTCTGGCAGCCGGAGCAGAGGGAGCCGCGGCGCTCGTGGTAGTGGGCCTCGCAGAACGGCGTGCCCTCGTGCTCGAAGAAGCTGCCGTTGACGAACGGCGTGAAGCACTCCTGGGAGGGGGGTGGGGTGGGGTGACACACACAGGAGGAAGGATGAGGAGGATGCAATGGGGCGTTATTTTTTTTCCTAGACGCATTTCTCAGAGACGCTCTCTGATTGGCTGACGCCTGTTTCTACACTGGTTAAGCTTAGGCACTCTTTCGAAGTTGGTTAAGGTTAGAGTTTGTCTTAGAGCATGGCGATAGAACGCCAAGTAGTTTGCAGGCTGTTCGACGCGGAAATGGGCAAAGACACAGCTCGTCACGCGATTGGGCAAACATGTCAGTGGCCAATCAGAGAGCGTCAGTCAGTGGCCAATCAGAGAGCGTCTCCGAGAAATGCGGCTAGGAAAAAAAATAACGCTGCAATGGGTAGGGGCAATCCTGAACTCACATTTCTCCTTAGTTTTGTTTTATTTGTCACGTCACGTGTAAGGTACCTGTACATTACAGTGAAATGCTTGGTTCTGTATGAGCCCCTGTATGAGGTTACGAGTAACATTCATGAGATTTATCTTAAAACTTTACGTGATTTAATTGTGTAGAAAGGCATCGTTCTCCGAAATAAAACACTTAAAAACTAAATAAAAGGTTTATCTGACAGGGCTACATTTAAAACATCAAAACTAAACAAAAAAACAGCAGTGATTCCCAACTTTCACAGAGACATTGATATTTCTCCACTATTTCATTACTTTTTGATGCAGGTCTACTCTATTCACATGAACGGACAGAGGTCAGAGGTCGTCACCCAGTCGAGGTGCCCCACGTTGAACCGGATGGTGATGTAAAAAGTGTGAAATCAATACAAAACTGATGTCCCCTAGAAAGATTTCAGATCTAATATGATGAGAACGTGTATATTATACATATGTGCTTGTTATCATTCATTTTAGATGACATTATTGTGTAGCACAATATCATAAATAAACTGCACGGACTACAGCGTATGACGTAGATCATGCCATGTATACTGTATACTTTACTTACTCATAGTATATATTCCGATTCCAAGTGTTATTGACCATATTTATTGTAACGTATAATATAACGGATAGGGCATACAGACCCTCATCTGCGCACCTTGATCACACTGCCTACTTGCCCCCCCCACACACACAGAAGGTAGCTCACCCTGCAGACAAAGCACTCCGGGTGCCACAGACAGTTGAGGGCTGAGATGTAGTTGTCTAGGATGGCACGGGCACAGCCGCCACATTTAGGGGCGAACATGTCGAAGTAGTCCTTCCTGCAGTACGCCTTCCCGTCCTTCTCGTGGAAACCTGCAGAGGGCAGCAAAAAACACGGCGGGCGTCGACTTGTTACATGCGTTCAGTTTGGCTGCGTCCAGATTCTCCATGCAGTTTTCACACAGTATGGAATTGTATTTACAAATCCGGATTGGGCCTTTAAAATTTTGAGTAATGAATAAACATTACATTTAACTTAAAAAGCGTATATTTCAGTTAGACTGCGTCATTGATAACCATTGAATTAAATCTCCTTTTTTGGTCAACTTGGCCTTCATTCCAAGACAACCCTCTGAAACCCATGATTAGCTGGTGGATCATCCGACATTAACATCACTGGTTTGGGCGGCTGTAGCGGGATCAGTCTTTAACCCTTTCACCACCACACTACAGAACGGTTAACCCTTTCACTACCACACTACAGAACGGTTAACCCTTTCACTGCGACGCCACAGAAGGTTAACCCTTTCACTGCCACAGGACAAAGGGTTAACCCTTTCACTGCCACACTACAGAAGGTTAACCCTTTCACTTAGTGTGGTAGTGAAAGGGTTAACCTTCTGTAGTGTGATAGTGAAAGGGTTAAGCTAGCGCAAAGCCAGAGATATCATAATGTATGAACCTTGAGATTGCAAAGGTTTCGTTGATACCAAACAGGTCCTATACCTTAGAAAGGGGCTAAATATTGCTCCAAAGCTGAACCTTCTTTACAGAGATACCTCCAAATCTCTGCAAATATAAGACAACCTCACTTTTTCAGGTGCAATTTTCTGCGAAGAGCATTGTCTTAATGTTTAACAATATGGCATATTTTCCTTCTGTAAAAAGATGGACATGTTTCCAATTCCTGTTCAATAAGGCGGGTTTGTTGAAGTTGGCTATGCTGTTTGGGGGCTATTATAGGCCATGTAATACAGTGTATAATTCCATAGACGTATAAGTATTTATAGGCATGTTAAGACTTTCTCTTGGCAGTGGGTTTCTTCATTGACTGCTTATCCTTATCATTAGGACACATGTATTTAAGCATTACATCACGTGCAGGAGTGTGTTATAGGAATTAGATCATGCCTAGGGGTCGTTAGACCCCCCTAGGCATGATCTAATTCCTATAACACACAACTACAAGTGGTGTAATGTCTTTTATACAATGGCCGAATTCACCCAACCTTATTGCTATAGAATAAACACACAGTAATTGAAGCATAATGGAGATTTATTCACAAAACCATCCACAGAAAAAGTAGATCCAATAGTAGATCCACTAGTAGACACCAGAGGGAGCTCCACAAACCATGTTAAACCCAGATAGACAGTACTGCTACATCTATACATTTATGACAGATTTACAAATACAGTACTGTTTTTGTAGGGTGATTATGGTTTATTTACATTGAGGTTCTGGGGTCACGTGGAGTGTGTTATACGAAATACCCCCCCCCCCCCTCCACCCCACCTACCAATCTCCTACCTACCAACCTCCTCCAATGTAGTTTCTTCGTCAAATGTATATACTCTCTTTTTTAGACTCTTCTTGTATCACAAACAGTACTGTATTTGTAAATCTGGTATGTCATAAATGTATAGATGTATGTCATATTATATGTATGTTATGATGAATTGAAAATGGGGGACCCTGATGTAAACAAGACGAAAGTCTTTCTCTGGTCTGCATCCCCTTAACAAGTGTGTGTATTGAGCCGTACTGTATTGTACCCATTCTGCAATCTGGTAATACAAATTTTAATCAATCAATCAATCAAAGCTGAAAAAAAAGTCAGCAATTTTTTTTTTTTTTTTATCGCCACGATTTTTCTTTTGTTTCACAATGAGTCATGATGACAAATTAATTACATAATCCATGTGTATGTAACGAACTAACATATTCCAGTTGAGTATCTTTTTTGGAGGATTCGTTCAAAAGCTATTCATACTTCCATTTTTCTATCTATGGCGGATTGATTCAGACAGAAAAAATTAAGTAATTCGGTTGTGGGAGGGATATGGGGTCACGTGGAGTGTGTTATACTAAATAACAACCGGCAACTTCACTGTTTCAGCCATTGCATGCCATTGTATAACTTGTTTTTCATTGTAATTTGGGACAATATGGTGCATTCTCTTTCTGTAAAAAGATGGACATGTCTCCAGTTCCTGTTCCATGACACTTGATGTTTGAGTGTATTATCCCAGACGCACGATCCCACTATGTTTCATCAACCTTCCAATCAAATCCACAGTTGAGAATGATTCCTATATCATCAGAAAATGAGTGCACTTTCTTTTCATTTACTGTGAACCAATGGAACTAACAGAGAACTGACCCCGCGGTCCATTCAGCTGCACTGTGACGTATTTGAGAGGTGTTTTGTTTGGTACCTTCAGGTCCAAAAGAGGCTCCACAGTGTAGTGTTTGAGAGGTGTTTGTTTGGTACCTTCAGGTCCAAAGAAGGCTCCACACTGTAGTGTTTGAGAGGTGTTTTGTTTGGTACCTTCAGGTCCAAAAGAGGCTCCACAGTGTAGTGTTTGAGAGGTGTTTTGTTTGGTACCTTCCGGTCCAAAGAAGGCTCCACACTGGGCGCAGAAGAAGTGCTCTGGATGCCAGGTCCGGTCCAACGCCGTCACCACTTTCTGTTTGACACAAAACAGGAGAATAAGATCAGATTTGCAGATTTGATTTGTCAAATACACATAATGTAACCAACCTTCTCTTGGCGACAACAGTGCAGAAACAACCTTCTCTTGGCGACAACAGTGCAGAAACAACCTTCTCTTGGCGACGACAGTGCAGAAACAACCTTCTCTTGGCGACAACAGTGCAGAAACAACCTTCTCTTGGTGAAAACAGTGCAGAAACAACCTTCTCTTGGTGACAACAGTGCAGAAAAACCCTTCTCTTGGCGACAACAGTGCAGAAACAACCTTCTCTTGGCGACAACAGTGCAGAAACAACCTTCTCTTGGCGACAACAGTGCAGAAACAACCTTCTCTTGGCGACGACAGTGCAGAAACAACCTTCTCTTGGTGAAAACAGTGCAGAAACAACCTTCTCTTGGCGACAACAGTGCAGAAACAACCTTCTCTTGGCGACAACAGTGCAGAAACAACCTTCTCTTGGCGACAACAGTGCAGAAACAACCTTCTCTTGGCGACAACAGTGCAGAAACAACCTTCTCTTGGTGACAACAGTGCAGAAACAACCTTCTCTTGGTGACAACAGTGCAGAAACAACCTTCTCTTGGCGACAACAGTGCAGAAACAACCTTCTCTTGGTGACAACAGTGCAGAAACAACCTTCTCTTGGCGACAACAGTGCAGAAACAACCTTCTCTTGGCGACAACAGTGCAGAAACATGGCAACCATGCTAGTGTTAGTGGTTTGCTCAAGGACACTTCGACATGCTGCTAGGAGGAGGAGCCGGAATCAAACGGGGAACCTTCCGATTACCAGACGACTGCTCTACCTCCTGAGCCACTGTACACCAGCTTTAGCAGTTGGTTGCGGCTGTGGGAGGTTAAAGGTAGACTCTGTAATGCAGTCAAACAGCGACCTCTAGAGAAAAGAGCCCTTCTTAACACATTCGGGGCCAACCACCACGTATACATACGTGTTTCGGCGCCATGCTTAAAGGGCCAACCACGTATATATACGTGGCAAGGTTGTTTTGGCTTTTATTCCATTGTAATATCCTACTCAATGTCACCGAGCGGCACTGCAGATTTACCCTACTCTTGGAAATCGGAAAAGTGCATTACCGGCCAAATCCTCGTAGGGGCGCTGTCTCGATAATGCAGTGTTCCCTGTTACAGACCGGTGTTTTTTTTATTTTTTTATTATTATGAATGGACTTTTCTGTTAGCCTAAAGCTATGCGTGTAGCCGATCGCCTAGAATAGTTTTTGGGACGCTGAATTCAGTGTGCAATAAAGGAATATAGGATCAGCCAATGGACATATGGATCTACCAAATGGCAATCGATAACTGGGAAATCCTTTTTGCAGTCCAACCGGCCACAGGTAAGAGCGATTTGACGTCAATTTCAGCTTGGTCGGGCCTTGCTTTGATAGCCATCCACCCGGTCAGCGAATGAGGCTACCGAGGCTAATGCCGTTATTGGTAATCAATAATCAGAAATGACGTCCCCCGCCCCCCCCCTTTCATGCATTCATGGTGGACCATGATACAGACAATATACATTTTGAGTTTTAACTCTAGCTTGTCTATAGCCGAAACGCCATTCGATTTAACGTTATTAGCTTAGCACCCTATATCTCGCGTTCCAGGAAATACCCAAGAATATTCTGCTATAACGTTCATATTCAAGACGCTATAAAATGGGAACTTATTGATGAAACATTTTTTTATTTAAGGCATATTGAAGGGACGGTTTATAGTGTCAATTGACAATGAGAATGGACAGATAGCAATAATATAAAGTATAGATTTAGCTCTACAAACAGCCTCACGCACAATGAAAGGTTGTTTTTCCGATATGCTGGCCGTATAGAGTTGGCCCCGTCTAATCCCAATGGCCCTGAATGTGTTAATATTGCACTTTGTTTACATGTTATGTTTTAGTCTGATGCGTAGGTTGGAGTTGAGTGGGTATAGAGGAGGGGTTGCTACTGGTGACCACACCTCAGGCTCTGCCAAGAGAGGTCTGGAGAAAGTCACAGTATAGTAAGTTACTAAACTCCAACACACTCGTCAGACCAAAACTAAAAAAGTAAACAAAATACAAAGCGGGGCTCTTTTGTCTAGGAGGTCGCTGTGTGACGGCATTACAGATTCTAGCTTTAAAGCCCCTACCTAGGAGTTCAACATCAATATATGATTTTGTCAATTCAATCCACCCCTTAGCGGCATCACCTCAGAAACATGACAAAACTGACGACAATGGATGAGAGTTGATAAATATCGCAGAGTTGAATCTTTTGCCATTTTCATTAAAAACAAACAATGTTTTAAAAAATAAAAATCATGTTTTTTGGCATGTATTGTATTGGTACATTTCTGTACAGAGCATTTAGGAACATCAGGTCAACAGGTGACACCATTTCAATGCCCAGCAACGTTTCCACGTCAAACAGGGCTTCTCAAGCTCTCTGGCCACAAGAACACACAACAGTGAACTTTGACACACAACCACAGTGAGAACCACTGAAGTAAAAACCGCATAAATATATATATTATATATATATTGTGGCCTGCAGGGGGCAGCAGAGCTCTGATAAGGCTGGGAGGTGGTGGTGGTGGAATGCTACATTGGGTTAACTCATGTTTTCCAAAGCCTGATAGTATTTCCCGACCAGCTTCAACTGTAAACACATAGTACACACACACACACACACACACACTAGAAAGGGAGGTTGTTTAAAGGACCGACTGTACGACGCAGTTGAAGTGAAACCTTTCACTGTGTTTGTATTGTAACACACTGTCCTGTTTCTATGATTACAATCTAGTTTGAACTTTAATAAAAGACAGAGGGAGCTGCAGGGAAGGAGGAGGAAGTGACATCACCACTCATGTAATCTCCCTCGCTCTCTCCACAGTGACTCACTTGGCCTTTCCCCAGGCTAAAGTCCACTTGCTCTCCACTTCCATTCAACTACCCCTGGCACTATGTGTGTCTGTGTGTCTGTGAGAGAGAGAGCCTGGCAGCAGTATCTAAGAGACTCATGGTGGAGTGTCACCAGAAGGATATGAATGAAGACCTGATATGATATATGACAGAGAGAGAGAGAGAGAGAGAGAGAGAGAGAGAGAGAGAGAGAGAGAGAGATAGAGAGAAGCACACTGTGAAGTAGGGTGTGTATAAGGCCGTGTATAAGGCCGTGTATAAGGCAGTGTATAAGGCAGTGTATAAGGCAGTGTATAAGGCAGTGTATAAGGCAGTGTATAAGGCAGTGTATAAGGCAGTGTATAAGGCCGTGTATAAGGCAGTGTATAAGGCCGTGTATAAGGCAGTGTATAAGGCAGTGTATAAGGCAGTGTATAAGGCAGTGTATAAGGCAGTGTATAAGGCAGTGTATAAGGCAGTGTATAAGGCAGTGTATAAGGCAGTGTATAAGGCGGCAGTGTATAAGGCAGTGTATAAGGCAGTGTATAAGGCAGTGTATAAGGCAGTGTATAAGGCGGCAGTGTATAAGGCAGTGTATAAGGCAGTGTATAAGGCAGTGTATAAGGCAGTGTATAAGGCAGTGTATAATGCCGTGTATAAGGCAGTGTATAAGGCCGTGTATAAGGCCGTGTATAAGGCAGTGTATAAGGCAGTGTATAAGGCAGTGTATAAGGCAGTGTATAAGGCTGTGTATAAGGCAGTGTATAAGGCGGCAGTGTATAAGGCAGTGTATAAGGCAGTGTATAAGGCTGTGTATAAGGCTGTGTATAAGGCTGTGTATAAGGCTGTGTATAAGGCAGTGTATAAGGCAGTGTATAAGGCAGTGTATAAGGCAGTGTATAAGGCAGTGTATAAGGCTGTGTATAAGGCTGTGTATAAGGCAGTGTATAAGGCAGTGTATAAGGCAGTGTATAAGGCAGTGTATAAGGCAGTGTATAAGGCTGTGTATAAGGCAGTGTATAAGGCTGTGTATAAGGCAGTGTATAAGGCTGTGTATAAGGCGGCAGTGTATAAGGCAGTGTATAAGGCTGTGTATAAGGCAGTGTATAAGGCAGTGTATAAGGCAGTGTATAAGGCAGTGTATAAGGCTGTGTATAAGGCTGTGTATAAGGCTGTGTATAAGGCCGTGTATAAGGCAGTGAATAAGGCGGCAGTGTATAAGGCAGTGTATAAGGCAGTGTATAAGGCCGTGTATAAGGCTGTGTATAAGGCTGTGTATAAGGCCGTGTATAAGGCAGTGTATAAGGCAGTGTATAAGGCAGTGTATAAGGCAGTGTATAAGGCAGTGTATAAGGCAGTGTATAAGGCCGTGTATAAGGCAGTGTATAAGGCAGTGTATAAGGCAGTGTATAAGGCAGTGTATAAGGCAGTGTATAAGGCAGTGTATAAGGCAGTGTATAAGGCAGTGTATAAGGCAGTGTATAAGGCGGCAGTGTATAAGGCAGTGTATAAGGCGGCAGTGTATAAGGCCGTGTATAAGGCAGTGTATAAGGCAGTGTATAAGGCAGTGTATAAGGCAGTGTATAAGGCAGTGTATAAGGCCGTGTATAAGGCAGTGTATAAGGCAGTGTATAAGGCAGTGTATAAGGCAGTGTATAAGGCAGTGTATAAGGCTGTGTATAAGGCCGTGTATAAGGCAGTGTATAAGGCGGCAGTGTATAAGGCAGTGTATAAGGCGGCAGTGTATAAGGCAGTGTATAAGGCAGTGTATAAGGCAGTGTATAAGGCAGTGTATAAGGCAGTGTATAAGGCAGTGTATAAGGCCGTGTATAAGGCCGTGTATAAGGCCGTGTATAAGGCCGTGTATAAGGCAGTGTATAAGGCAGTGTATAAGGCAGTGTATAAGGCTGTGTATAAGGCAGTGTATAAGGCAGTGTATAAGGCTGTGTATAAGGCAGTGTATAAGGCAGTGTATAAGGCAGTGTATAAGGCAGTGTATAAGGCGGCAGTGTATAAGGCAGTGTATAAAGCAGTGTATAAGGCAGTGTATAAGGCAGTGTATAAGGCAGTGTATAAGGCTGTGTATAAGGCAGTGTATAAGGCAGTGTATAAGGCAGTGTATAAGGCAGTGTATAAGGCTGTGTATAAGGCAGTGTATAAGGCAGTGTATAAGGCAGTGTATAAGGCAGTGTATAAGGCGGCAGTGTATAAGGCAGTGTATAAAGCAGTGTATAAGGCAGTGTATAAGGCAGTGTATAAGGCAGTGTATAAGGCAGTGTATAAGGCAGTGTATAAGGCAGTGTATAAGGCTGTGTATAAGGCAGTGTATAAGGCAGTGTATAAGGCAGTGTATAAGGCGGCAGTGTATAAGGCAGTGTATAAGGCAGTGTATAAGGCAGTGTATAAGGCTGTGTATAAGGCAGTGTATAATGCAGTGTATAAGGCAGTGTATAAGGCAGTGTATAAGGCAGTGTATAAGGCAGTGTATAAGGCAGTGTATAAGGCAGTGTATAAGGCAGTGTATAAGGCAGTGTATAAGGCAGTGTATAAGGCAGTGTATAAGGCCGTGTATAAGGCCGTGTATAAGGCCGTGTATAAGGCCGTGTATAAGGCAGTGTATAAGGCAGTGTATAAGGCAGTGTATAAGGCTGTGTATAAGGCAGTGTATAAGGCAGTGTATAAGGCTGTGTATAAGGCAGTGTATAAGGCAGTGTATAAGGCAGTGTATAAGGCAGTGTATAAGGCGGCAGTGTATAAGGCAGTGTATAAAGCAGTGTATAAGGCAGTGTATAAGGCAGTGTATAAGGCAGTGTATAAGGCTGTGTATAAGGCAGTGTATAAGGCAGTGTATAAGGCAGTGTATAAGGCAGTGTATAAGGCTGTGTATAAGGCAGTGTATAAGGCAGTGTATAAGGCAGTGTATAAGGCAGTGTATAAGGCGGCAGTGTATAAGGCAGTGTATAAAGCAGTGTATAAGGCAGTGTATAAGGCAGTGTATAAGGCAGTGTATAAGGCAGTGTATAAGGCAGTGTATAAGGCAGTGTATAAGGCTGTGTATAAGGCAGTGTATAAGGCAGTGTATAAGGCAGTGTATAAGGCGGCAGTGTATAAGGCAGTGTATAAGGCAGTGTATAAGGCAGTGTATAAGGCTGTGTATAAGGCAGTGTATAATGCAGTGTATAAGGCAGTGTATAAGGCAGTGTATAAGGCAGTGTATAAGGCAGTGTATAAGGCAGTGTATAAGGCAGTGTATAAGGCGGCAGTGTATAAGGCGGCAGTGTATAAGGCAGTGTATAAGGCAGTGTATAAGGCTGTGTATAAGGCAGTGTATAATGCAGTGTATAAGGCAGTGTATAAGGCAGTGTATAAGGCTGTGTATAAGGCAGTGTATAAGGCAGTGTATAAGGCAGTGTATAAGGCAGTGTATAAGGCAGTGTATAAGGCAGTGTATAAGACAGTGTATAAGGCTGTGTATAAGGCAGTGTATAAGGCAGTGTATAAGGCAGTGTATAAGGCCGTGAATAAGGCAGTGTATAAGGCTGTGTATAAGGCTGTGTATAAGGCCGTGTATAAGGCAGTGTATAAGGCCGTGTATAAGGCTGTGTATAAGGCAGTGTATAAGGCCATGTATAAGGCGGCAGTGTATAAGGCAGTGTATAAGGCCGTGTATAAGGCGGCAGTGTATAAGGCAGTGTATAAGGCCGTGTATAAGGCAGTGTATAAGGCCGTGTATAAGGCAGTGTATAAGGCGGCAGTGTATAAGGCAGTGTATAAGGCCGTGTATAAGGCGGCAGTGTATAAGGCAGTGTATAAGGCAGTGTATAAGGCAGTGTATAAGGCAGTGTATAAGGCCGTGTATAAGGCAGTGTATAAGGCAGTGTATAAGGCTGTGTATAAGGCAGTGTATAAGGCCGTGTATAAGGCAGTGTATAAGGCTGTGTATAAGGCAGTGTATAAGGCAGTGTATAAGGCTGTGTATAAGGTGGCAGTGTATAAGGCCGTGTATAAGGCAGTGTATAAGGCGGCAGTGTATAAGGCAGTGTATAAGGCAGTGTATAAGGCGGCAGTGTATAAGGCAGTGTATAAGGCTGTGTATAAGGCAGTGTATAAGGCCCTGTATAAGGCAGTGTATAAGGCAGTGTATAAGGCGGCAGTGTATAAGGCAGTGTATAAGGCAGTGTATAAGGCGGCAGTGTATAAGGCAGTGTATAAGGCAGTGTATAAGGCAGTGTATAAGGCGGCAGTGTATAAGGCAGTGTATAAGGCAGTGTATAAGGCAGTGTATAAGGTGGCAGTGTATAAGGCAGTGTATAAGGCAGTGTATAAGGCAGTGTATAAGGCAGTGTATAAGGCAGTGTATAAGGCAGTGTATAAGGCAGTGTATAAGGCAGTGTATAAGGCAGTGTATAAGGCAGTGTATAAGGCAGTGTATAAGGCGGCAGTGTATAAGGCAGTGTATAAGGCGGCAGTGTATAAGGCCGTGTATAAGGCAGTGTATAAGGCAGTGTATAAGGCAGTGTATAAGGCAGTGTATAAGGCAGTGTATAAGGCAGTGTATAAGGCCGTGTATAAGGCAGTGTATAAGGCAGTGTATAATGCAGTGTATAAGGCAGTGTATAAGGCTGTGTATAAGGCCGTGTATAAGGCAGTGTATAAGGCGGCAGTGTATAAGGCAGTGTATAAGGCGGCAGTGTATAAGGCAGTGTATAAGGCAGTGTATAAGGCAGTGTATAAGGCAGTGTATAAGGCAGTGTATAAGGCTGTGTATAAGGCCGTGTATAAGGCCGTGTATAAGGCAGTGTATAAGGCAGTGTATAAGGCAGTGTATAAGGCAGTGTATAAGGCAGTGTATAAGGCAGTGTATAAGGCTGTGTATAAGGCAGTGTATAAGGCAGTGTATAAGGCTGTGTATAAGGCAGTGTATAAGGCAGTGTATAAGGCAGTGTATAAGGCGGCAGTGTATAAGGCAGTGTATAAAGCAGTGTATAAGGCAGTGTATAAGGCAGTGTATAAGGCAGTGTATAAGGCTGTGTATAAGGCAGTGTATAAGGCAGTGTATAAGGCAGTGTATAAGGCAGTGTATAAGGCTGTGTATAAGGCAGTGTATAAGGCAGTGTATAAGGCAGTGTATAAGGCAGTGTATAAGGCGGCAGTGTATAAGGCAGTGTATAAAGCAGTGTATAAGGCAGTGTATAAGGCAGTGTATAAGGCAGTGTATAAGGCTGTGTATAAGGCAGTGTATAAGGCAGTGTATAAGGCAGTGTATAAGGCAGTGTATAAGGCAGTGTATAAGGCAGTGTATAAGGCTGTGTATAAGGCAGTGTATAAGGCAGTGTATAAGGCAGTGTATAAGGCAGTGTATAAGGCAGTGTATAAGGCTGTGTATAAGGCAGTGTATAATGCAGTGTATAAGGCAGTGTATAAGGCAGTGTATAAGGCAGTGTATAAGGCAGTGTATAAGGCAGTGTATAAGGCAGTGTATAAGGCAGTGTATAAGGCGGCAGTGTATAAGGCGGCAGTGTATAAGGCAGTGTATAAGGCAGTGTATAAGGCTGTGTATAAGGCAGTGTATAATGCAGTGTATAAGGCAGTGTATAAGGCAGTGTATAAGGCTGTGTATAAGGCAGTGTATAAGGCAGTGTATAAGGCAGTGTATAAGGCAGTGTATAAGGCAGTGTATAAGACAGTGTATAAGGCTGTGTATAAGGCAGTGTATAAGGCAGTGTATAAGGCAGTGTATAAGGCCGTGAATAAGGCAGTGTATAAGGCTGTGTATAAGGCTGTGTATAAGGCCGTGTATAAGGCAGTGTATAAGGCCGTGTATAAGGCTGTGTATAAGGCAGTGTATAAGGCCATGTATAAGGCGGCAGTGTATAAGGCAGTGTATAAGGCTGTGTATAAGGCGGCAGTGTATAAGGCAGTGTATAAGGCCGTGTATAAGGCAGTGTATAAGGCCGTGTATAAGGCAGTGTATAAGGCGGCAGTGTATAAGGCAGTGTATAAGGCCGTGTATAAGGCGGCAGTGTATAAGGCAGTGTATAAGGCAGTGTATAAGGCAGTGTATAAGGCAGTGTATAAGGCCGTGTATAAGGCAGTGTATAAGGCAGTGTATAAGGCTGTGTATAAGGCAGTGTATAAGGCCGTGTATAAGGCAGTGTATAAGGCTGTGTATAAGGCAGTGTATAAGGCAGTGTATAAGGCTGTGTATAAGGTGGCAGTGTATAAGGCCGTGTATAAGGCAGTGTATAAGGCGGCAGTGTATAAGGCAGTGTATAAGGCAGTGTATAAGGCGGCAGTGTATAAGGCAGTGTATAAGGCTGTGTATAAGGCAGTGTATAAGGCCCTGTATAAGGCAGTGTATAAGGCAGTGTATAAGGCGGCAGTGTATAAGGCAGTGTATAAGGCAGTGTATAAGGCGGCAGTGTATAAGGCAGTGTATAAGGCAGTGTATAAGGCAGTGTATAAGGCGGCAGTGTATAAGGCAGTGTATAAGGCAGTGTATAAGGCAGTGTATAAGGCGGCAGTGTATAAGGCAGTGTATAAGGCAGTGTATAAGGCAGTGTATAAGGCGGTGTATAAGGCCGTGTATAAGGCAGTGTATAAGGCAGTGTATAAGGCTGTGTATAAGGCAGTGTATAAGGCAGTGTATAAGGCAGTGTATAAGGCAGTGTATAAGGCAGTGTATAAGGCAGTGTATAAGGCAGTGTATAAGGCTGTGTATAAGGCAGTGTATAAGGCAGTGTATAAGGCAGTGTATAAGGCAGTGTATAAGGCAGTGTATAAGGCGGCAGTGTATAAGGCAGTGTATAAGGCAGTGTATAAGGCAGTGTATAAGGCAGTGTATAAGGCAGTGTATAAGGCAGTGTATAAGGCGGCAGTGTATAAGGCAGTGTATAAGGCAGTGTATAAGGCAGTGTATAAGGCAGTGTATAAGGCAGTGTATAAGGCGGCAGTGTATAAGGCAGTGTATAAGGCTGTGTATAAGGCCGTGTATAAGGCTGTGTATAAGGCCGTGAATAAGGCCGTGTGACTCACATCCAGGATGGGGCCGTTACAGTAATGGCAGCGTGGGGAGAACAGGTGATGGTAGTCCTTCTCACAGTACGGCTGACCGTCACGCTCAAAGAAGTTCCTGGAGCCTATCTCATCCTGACAATGGGTGCACACAAAATGCTCCGGGTGCCATGTCCTGCCCATGGCAGTCACCACCTGTTAGAGAGAGAGAGAGAAAGAGAGGGAGAGACAGAGAGATAGATAAAGAGAGAGACACACAGAGGGATAGAGAGACAGAGGGATAAACAAAGAGAGAGAGAGACAGAGTGATAGAAAAACAGACACAGCGGGATAGAGAGAGAGAGAGATAGAGAGAGAGAGATAGAGATACATTATAATTAGGATTTTAGAAGGCAACAGTTGGAAGATAAGCTTATCCAGATTTCACAGTGAAGACATAATTTAATGAGGGAACTGATTGGATCTATATGTCTACAGAAGGCCTACATTTATAAACTAGCAGTCGGAGCAGCGGTTAGCCGTAAAAGGAAGAAAATCTACATTTCAGTATTAGTGTTATTTCAGTATTATGATGCTACAGTAGTAAGTGGTGCATTAGTCTGTTATGTTGGATGGGATTTAATTATTTACACATTTACATCAACTACAAATGACTGCCAAGCCTGTTCCGTCATTAGAGGCCTTGCAGGGAATGTTTCTTTCTTCCAGTAGAGCTGCCTGTAACCATTGGTAACCACTTTCAAAAGAACACGTGTAATGTCTCGTTTCTGTGCAGCGGTAGAGCAGGTAAAACACATGCATGCCATTACTTTTCTACTGTGACCTGTTTATACACCAAACGTTTATAAGACACCAAATTGTTAGGTTTTTGTCGATATATTTCTCATATATGAACACATTGCAAGTTGGGATGCACGATAATTATCGGGCCGATATCAGCAATTATGACGTCATCCCGATAAACCCGATAACATTATTGATAGCTCCGATAATATATAATAAATTTAAGACGTTAAAAGAAATCCGGCGTGGGTGGATTGGGATGAAGGGCGTTTGTTTTTACTGTAGGCTCCTCCCGTTTTGACAGTACTGTGGTACGACTGACAGCGTGTGGTTTAGGAAGAGGGAGTTTTTCACAAATCCAGCGCTCCCTTTCTCATGCCTGGCTGTGACGTAGCCACGTAAGTTTCAGAAGCAGCGCGGATAGTAAACAAAGATGGCGTCGTCGGTAGTGTGGGACTTTTTCCAAGTTTCAGAGGAAAATAGTTTGCTTGCTATTTGTAACAAATGCAGAAGTTCCACGAGGAGGGAAAGGGGCAACAAGCTATAACACATCCAACCTAATAAGTCACCTGAAAACATCACCACCGCTACGATGGTGTATTAAAATCCGACGACGCCAAGCAGCTAAAGGCTAAGCTAATCCAAAGCCAGCTGCAAAGGAACCGGCGCGGTTTGTACCTATTGAGGCGTTTGCAAAATTAAAGACGTTTGACAGAGATGATTTGTTTGGTTTATTTAATTCTTTTTGAGGCGTGCTGTCCTATAAATGCCAAGTAATAGTTGTTTCATGGACCAAGACCACAACAGTCTCCTCTCCTATAGCGTCAAATGTTTTATCTGCTGAGTCCTGACAAAGCACAATACCTGTTGGTTTTTAGTTCACTCATTGTTCAGGGAAACACATTGTTAATGACATTGACGGATTCTGAATTTTGTGATCGACTCAAATTGTATTTATTTGGAAAAATAAATATAGTCACTCTATTTGAAGAGTCAAAACCATTTACCGGTAGATGGTTTTGCAGTTTAATGGCTTTTACCATAATTCCTCCATCAGCTAATCATATGATTGTTCATCATGGTTTTATCCATCTGCTCATGTTCCCTTTATGCCAGGTTATCCTAGGCCTCCTTAGTGATATGTGTGTTGTAAGGTCTACCCTTAAGGTCTTCCTTAGCCATCAAGCTGTTTCCCAGAGCTTTGGAAAGGTATGGGTGGTCTGAGGTAGAGGTGCCTTCTAGCATTTTACTTCCTCTAGGTCTACCCCCGGCCAAGCAGATTCCCCTCATTAGTCTGGCCGACACCCCCGCCTCTCGTTCTCACCCACAGTCTCTCATTCTCACCCACAGTCTTACAGCCTCACCCACAGTCTCATTCTCACCCACAGTCTCATTCTCACCCACAGTCTCAGTCTCTCATTCTCACCCAGTCTCTCATTCTCATCCACAGTCTCTCATTCTCACCCACACAGTCTCTCATTTTCATCTAGTCTCTCATTCTCACCCACAGTCTCTCATTCTCACCCACAGTCTCTTCTCACCCACAGTCTCTCATTCTCACCCACAGTCTCTCATTCTCACCCACACAGTCTCTCATTCTCATCCACAGTCTCTCATTCTCACCCACAGTCTCTCATTCTCACCCACAGTCTCTTCTCACCCACAGTCTCTTCTCACCCACAGTCTCTCATTCTCACCCACAGTCTCTCAGCCTCTCGTTCTCACACAGTCTCTCAGCCTCTCGTTGTCACACAGTCTCTCAGCCTCTCGTTCTCACACAGTCTCTCAGCCTCTCGTTCTCACACAGTCTCTCAGCCTCTCGTTCTCACACAGTCTCTCAGCCTCTCGTTCTCACACAGTCTCTCAGCCTCTCGTTCTCACACAGTCTCTCAGCCTCTCGTTCTCACACAGTCTCTCAGCCTCTCGTTCTCACACAGTCTCTCAGCCTCTCGTTCTCATCCACAGTGTTGGGGGCTTCGCTTTGTTTACAGTTTTTGTCTGATGTGTGGATTGCAAAAATATTTTAAAATGTTTATATCAAGGCAAGAATCACCTAATGCAAATGTCAAATAGACTGGTCTGGTCCTTTAACCTGTTAAGCCCTAGCCCATAATAAGAATGGAACTGTACATACAGTAGATTTCATTCTCGGTTCTCCCTGCACGTCTGGTGATACTAAATCCAAATTGAACTCTGGCATTGGAAAGAGTAGATTTGGCCCGATCCATAGATGTGCAAGTTGGCTATAATAAGGTCATTTATATGCCTGATATTCTATAATAATATTTAACATTGCATGTGTCCGGATGGCAGAATTCAGTACTGTATCTACAAAACCTTCCGTTTAATCATCTTCCCTTTATTCATTTCCTTAGATTATTTGTACACGTGATATCAAGAAGGTACTGAACGAGCTCAGTGGCAGTTTTTCATGTCTGGTAATTTTTAGCATGGTGTTATTCACCGTCAAAGATGCAAAGAAAAATCACAATTTATATTCTCCTTTGTTTCATCACAATTTACTCAAGCCTAGTAACAGACACAATATTCCTGACACTGGGAATACATTCACTGAGGTCCATAGATGTCCCTAGATACCAAGAACATGCAAATTGACCTTGTAGAAGTGGCGCAATCTTCCATTTACTTAGGTATGTATTTTTAGGCGGATTTTCAGAAAATAGGGCTAGGGCTTAACAGGTTAATATCGTTTATTCATGTCTTAATATTGTTTACTCATGTCTTAATATCGGCTACTCATGTCTTAATATCGTATACTCATGTCTTAATATCGTTTACTCATGCCTTAATATCGGCTACTCATGTCTTAATATTGTTTACTCATGCCTTGTCTTAATCGTATCTTAATACCTATGCACTATATATATACACGTTTTGGGAAAAAGGTAAATTCCTTTCTGCATGATGTAGGACTGCGCGGCGTGTGGGCGTCACCTGTCCGACGATGGGCTTGTTGCAGGCGCCGCACACCCCCTTGGCGACGGTCTGGACGCCCAGTCTGTTGAGGTCAGACTGCAGGCTGCCCAGCATGTTGTCCAGCTTGTTGGCGGGTCTGGGCAGGCTGGTGGGCGAGGTCTTCCCCTGTATCTGAGGGAAACAAACGCTGGTCATACCTTCATCATGACCCAGATCCAGGGAGGAGTGGACGGCTCGTTACCATTCAGATCACATGACGGAAGACACTTTTACACAAAACACACATTGATGATATACATACACACTGCCCTGTATACAGATACAGACTACCATGTAGCTTACGGCACACACACAGGGTACAGAATTGCACAGTGTATAAAAATAAATTAATTAATTAATAAAACCATTAATGTAATTATCTTTAGAGAAGCCTGATTCACACAGCGCTGATTAATAACCATTTGGGTGCCAAGGGGATTTCTCATGTGAGAGAGAGCAGAGGAGAAACAGAGCGTCTTCTGGTCTAGTTCTGGTGGAGACCATGAGGAGAAACAGAACGCCCTCTGATCTAGTTCTGGTGGAGACCATGAGGAGAAACAGAACGTCCTCTGATCTAGTTCTGGTGGAGACCATGAGGAGAAACAGAACGCCCTCTGATCTAGTTCTGGTGGAGACCATGAGGAGAAACGGAACGCCCTCTGATCTAGTTCTGGTGGAGACCATGAGAGAATAACACCCATAAGTCAAAGCCACTACATGGAGGATTTCAACATCGATGAATCAGTCATGTCAATTCAACGCCTGCACCTCGATGCACACGATTATCACAACGAGACCAATGACAACGGATGATAACGGATGAGAACTTAAGACCGTGACAAGACTTTACATTTATGGGAAATGTGGTCTTAGCACAAGAATCAGGCGACCCATTGTTTCAGCGACGGTCTTATTTGTTTGCGGTAATTATACCAAGGTATCACAACTAATGGGACAATATATTCTTGTCGAAAGTTCCCCACGCTAAGAGCTTTAAAACGACAGCGGTCTCAACTCCAGCTATGAGTGACGGACAGCGCTGCTTATAACACGGTGGAATTCGGACAATGTCTGTCATCCCAACCCTGCTGGACGGAGAGAGGCTAAGTGGAACGCTAGGCTACACACTACTCCACCTTGTACTGAGTGAGCACCGATGAAATCAAAGAACTAATCAATCTCTTGCCGCTTTAGGTCTTTGAAGATTGCTTTCTATTGTGTGCGAGTGTGTTTGTGTGTGTGTGACTGTGTGACTGTGTGTGTGTGTGTGTGTGTGTGTGTGTGTGTGTGTGTGTGTGTGTGTGTGTGTGTGTGTGTGTGTGTGTGTGCGTGCGTGTGTGTGTACAACACTTCTCAGATGGTTACTAGAGCTCGGTGACCCAGTCACATTCCACTGAGGGAGAAAATAGCATCTCTACGGTCCATATTATCTCTCCTCCTCTCTCACACACACACACACACACACACACACACACAACACACACACGGTGACTCTCATAACACACCTAACCTTTGGCGCGATGAAATAGCCTAGCTACTAATTTGCGGTATAAGGAATATGAAGTTATACAGTAATGGATCCAGTCTATACCGTGATCCATGATATATACTGTATATATATATATATATATATATATATATATATATATATATATATATAGTAAAAATATATACATACTGTATATACTGTATGTACCGATTAAAATGTTGTAATTTGACGATTGTGGAAGGAGATAAACATATCACATTGGCCATATCACATTGTAACGCGTTGTGATATTGTATTTTGACCATATCGCCGAGCCCCGTCTTCAGTTCACACGTATTCACAAGTCAAGCACCGAAGGAAGCATTTCAGTCACGTAACGTCACGGAATGAAATCATCTGCCATGTTGTGAAAGGACTTGATTATACGCCCGTCGGACGCGGTGATAACGTAGCAGGGCCTGTTGACGGAAGTCCTGCGGGGAGATGCCAGAACTGCGGTAGAGCGGCTCCCCGGTGGTAACTGTGCCGTCGAGTGCCGGATCAGGTTCCCCTCCCCCCGCCCCCATCCTATAAACTCTCAACCTCTGCCCTGGCCTGAACACACGGCCTGTGGCGCCGTCAGACGCCGGGCTCCATGGAAAAGGAGCGGCGGTCCAGGCCTCGGCCTGAATGTCACCCTCCTCGTTAACCTGGGCTGGATGGGGGTCTCACACAAAGCCTAAAAAGAGACCAGACGAGGCCAGATTCTCAGAGCACGTCGACGTATAGCATGACAGGAGGCAAGAGGGGCCGAAAATAGGGACACCTCCTCGGGCCACGAGCGAACCACGGGGACACTAACCCACGAACAACACGGGACGGAGACAAACCTATACTGGAGAGACAGGCAGATAGGAGAGCGGGGGAGATAGATAGAGATAGAGAGAGAGAGAGAGAGAGAGAGAGAGAGAGAGAGAGAGAGAGAGAGAGAGAGAGAGAGAGAGAGAGAGAGAGAGAGAGAGAGAGAGAGAGAGAGAGAGAGAAAGAGAGAATGAAAGAAAGGTGATATGAAAGGGAGAGCTGAAAGGTGTCAGGATGTGGACAGAGGAGGAGAGATGAGGACAGAGGAGAAGAGAGGAGAAGAGAGGAGGACAGAGGAGACGAGAGCAGAAGAGAGGAGGACAGAGGAGAAGAGAGGAGGACAGAGGAGAAGAGAGGAGGACAGAGGAGGACAGAGGAGAAGAGATGAGGACAGAGGAGGACAGAGGAGGACAGAGGAGGAGAGAGGAGGAGAGAGGAGAAGAGAGGAGGACAGAGGAGGACAGAGGAGAAGAGATGAGGACAGAGGAGGAGAGAGGAGGAGAGAGGAGGACAGAGGAGAAGAGATGAGGACAGAGGAGGACAGAGGAGGAGAGAGGAGGACAGAGGAGGACAGAGGAGGACAGAGGAGAAGAGATGAGGACAGAGGAGGACAGAGGAGGAGAGAGGAGGAGAGATGAGGACAGAGGAGAAGAGAGGAGGACAGAGGAGAGAGGAAAAGAGGATAGAGGAGGAGAGAGGAGGACAGAGGAGAAGAAGGTGAGAGAGACAGAGGAGAAGAGAGGACAGAGGAGGAGAGAGGAGGACAGAGGAGGACAGAGGAGGAGAGAGGACAGAGGAGAAGAGATGAGGACAGAGGAGGACAGAGGAGAAGAGATGAGGACAGAGGAGGAGAGAGGAAGACAGATGAGGAGAGAGGAAGACAGATGAGGAGAGAGGAAGACAGATGAGGACAGAGGAGAGATGAGGACAGAGGAAGAGCGAGGAGGAGAGAGGAGGTCCGTGCCTGCATCGGAGGAAAGATGGGGTCGTACTCGGTCTGACAGCCCACAGACACGAACACCTTGGGGGGAGGCGGCGGCGTGGCAGGCTTGGGAGGGGGGCTGGGCGATGGAGGGGGCTTCACAGGAGGAGGCGTAGGCTCCCTGGGGGGAGGAGGAGGAGTCGGCTCCCTGGGGGGGGGAGGAGTCGGGGGAGGGGTGGGCTCCTTGGGGGGAGGGGGGGTGGGTTCTCGAGGTGGAGGAGGGGTGGGTTCTCGAGGTGGAGGAGGGGCGGGGGGCGGCGGGGGGAGAGGGGGTGGGGTCTGCTTTTTGGGCGCCGGGGGATACTGTGGGGGGGGCAGGACTTTTCTCTGAGGGGCAGGTGACTCAGGTGGGATGAGGATCTGAAGGAGGAAGAGACAGAGACACAGCAAAGAGACAGACAAGAGGAGAAGAGAGACACAGCAAAGAGACAGACAAGAGGAGAAGAGAGACACAGCAAAGAGACAGACAAGAGGAGAAGAGAGACACAGCAGAGAGAGACAGAGACAGACAAGAGGAGAAGAGAGACACAGCAGAGAGAGACAAGAGGAGAAGAGAGACAGACAGCAGAGAGACAGACAAGGAGAAGAGAGACACAGCAGAGAGAGACAAGAGGAGAAGAGAGACAGACAGCAGAGAGACAGACAAGAAGAGAAGAGAGACAGCAGAGAGAGACAGACAAGAGGAGAAGAGAGACAGCAGAGAAAAACAGAGACAGACAAGAGAAGAGACAGCAGAGAGAAACCGACAAGAGAAGAGACAGCAGAGAGAAACGGACAAGAGAAGAGACAGCAGAGAGAAACAGACAAGAGAAGACACAACAGAGAAACAGACAAGAGAAGAGACAACAGAGAGAAACAGACAGGAGAAGAGAGACAGCAGAGAGAGACAAGAGACGGAGAAGAGAGACAAGAACATGGGTCAGAGTGAAGCAGAGAAACTGGAAACAGAAACTGATCAAAGTGACTTTTATGACGGTACAATAAAATTTCTTATTAGGAGCGCTATTGCATCCTCTGTCCACATGTGGTTAACAGATGGGCCTTCGTTGCTCAACAAGCAATCAAACATGTCAAACACGAGCTAAACTATCAAAAGATGATTATTATTATGATTATCTTTCCATCTTTAATGTGGTTCCAGAACGGCTCCTGCCGCGCGTCTCTCTCAATCTCTACCTTGTCCACAGACCCTTCTTCTCGCGTCCGCTGCGGGTTGTTCTGGACAATCACGCCCTCCGTCAGCCAATCGTCCGGCTGCTGCTTGCGTCGGCGCTCCACGCGCCCGATCCCCAGCTTGCCCTGGAGCTCCTCGATGAGGCGGTCCTGCGAGCAGCTCTTGTTGACGATGATCGGGCCCATTTTGCGCCGCAGGACCCCGTCGCGGTACATCGGGTGCACGTTGGTCGTCTCCTTGGTGCGGCGGATGACCGACTTGAGCTGGAGGGGGCGGGCGATAAGGAGGGGGGGGCGTGGGTGCCTCGGGGGGGGGGCTAAGACTGTTGTTGTAATTCACCGCAAAACAAACGCCAGGTTACGGCACAAGCAGGAAGGTCCCGGCACCAAACTCCTTGCAGTGGCTGCATAGCATGTCTTTTTGTCAAGATGCTCTGGAGGTTTTTAATCCAGTAATCTGGCTGCAGAAGCCAATCGCTGCTTTCCATTCCATTCCAAATCCATTCTCTACAACTGAAGGCTACTTCAAACCAGCCTGGTGATTGTGGCAACGCATGCTGGATAACTGAAGACGGCTCTGGTTAAAGCAAAGCCCAGGTATGCACAATATCTCGCTGGCTGACGATCATGCCAAACCAAACCAAAAGCAGCACAGTGGGGACGATTCTGCTGAGGAAACACAGCTGTGATGGTTCTAAAAACAAAACTCTGTATCGAATGCAAACATGCTCTAGTCCCTCTGGGATGTTTGTGAGTTCCATGTGCATGTATTTTTGTCAAAGAACGAATGAGTGTGTATGCCTGGTCAAAATCGGGAAGAAATAATGTCATGATTCTGTCAGACACTCTTACTGCAGGTTACATCAACCTGCCTTGTTGTGTAAAAAAAGTCAAGGCAGACCCTGACGCTGACTAACACAGCTATGTCAAGGGATTCAAGTAGGGGCGTGCAAATATCCTTTGGCAAATATTTTAAAATAAACCACAACAGGCCGTAAGCTCTTTGTTGGCACAGACTCCTGGTTTGTAGTCACCGGGCAATGGTGAAAGCACACACGTCATGCACCACACCTCAAGCATAGATGGAGGAATGTAATCTTTGTCAAGCAGCTGCTCTCCCAAAATAAGCTCGTTTTCGGCACCGACCAAACAGAGCCATCATCCAACATATAGCCCCGGTACCGTGGATATCGGCGATAATTAACTTGTATGCATCTGTGCTATGCATATTAACGGTTTATGACACCACCTGTGCCAGAGTGCATGCAGAAGATTTAGTGTGTCCCCAGCAGGGGCTAATAATGGAAAGACCTGACAGGGCGTTAAAAAGGCTCCCCGGTCCTGTACCAGCAGCTTATTTTGGGAGACCTTGGAGAAGCCTCCTACTTGACCAGAGGCAGACAACCGCTCCACGGCAGAGGGTTGCTGCAGGGGTAGATCCATGGTTCCGTCTGGGGTCCCGGGGCAGCTGGAGGGTGTCATGTAGTCGTCGAGCCAGCTGGACTCTGTCATGGGCGTCATTGTGCCCTCCCGGCTCGTGCCGGGGTAGATCCCTTCCTCGTCCTCCCAGCTCCTGTAGTCATATCCATCCATAGAGAAGGGAGCGGGCGACTGGCTCTCCGGCTGGGTGTATCTGAAGTCTAGGAGCTTATCCAAGGCATCGTCCAGTAAAGGCTCCCGGCATGGCCATGTTAAGCCCATTAGCTCGTCGTCTTCATGCTTTTCTTTAGGAAGGGTAGACAGGCTATTTGGTGGTGTAGTGGGAAGTAAATCTGGCGAGGATATGAGATTGCTGGTGGCTGGGACTGTGTATGTTCTTTTGATGACAGTGGCAGAACGTGGGCTCTTGGGCACAGTCACTGGACTTTCACACCTCTGAACCGTCAACGGGCTAGCACATTTAGGAACTGGACTAGATAGTCTAGGGACTGTCACAGGACTTGCACTCTTAGGAACTGGACTAGATAGCCTAGGGACTGTCAATGGACTTGCACTCTTGGGAACTGGACTAGATAACCTAGGGACTGTCAATGGACTTGCACTCTTGGGAACTGGACTAGATAACCTAGGGACGGTCACTGGACTTGCACTCTTTGGCACCATTTCTGGACTTTTGGGAACCGTCACTGGACTAGCACTCTTGGGAGGTGGAACTAGATCGTCATCTATGTAAACTGGACTAGGACTTCCAACCATAAGAACAGGGCTGGGGCTTCTGTGAACAGTATCGGGACCAGGGCTTGGGCTTTTGTTAACAGTTGCTGGACTTGATCTCTTGGTATTGATAAGTGGACTTGGGCTCTTGGTTCTAGTGGGCTTTACTACAGTGGAATCAGTTGAAGAGGTTGGGACTGAGCCATCTTCATCTATATGGAGTTCTAACGGGAGAGGGGTGCAGGCGGGGGTGGAGTCACAGGAGGGCAGGGGAGGATACACTGGACTAGTAGCAGGAATTATAGTCAGGGCTGTGAGTGACGGGACGACAGGTGAACCAGCCACCGGTGAGGGGTCTGCCGCTTCCAAATTCACAGACAACTGAGAGCCAGACTGAATCACAGACACAACGACCACAAAATGCATACAAAGACGATACACAATGTAGGAGAAAAGAAAGAGAAAGGAAAGAAAACAAAGGAAAGTATTTAGAGTGAAAGGAGCAAACTAAAAAGTTGTACTGAGCAAACTAATAAGCCAATGACTGTCTAAAATCAACTTCTCTCAAAGGTAATTCTATCAAAAAAGCAAATATGACTAATATGGCAATGGAAAATAAATCACAACGAGGAAATGAACTGAAAGCAAACAGTCCGACTGAAGAATGACAGCAACCTCTACGCACACCTCTACGCACTCACCCAAACCACCCAAGTTGGACCAACATTCCACGGATCAAGTTCGACAAACCAGCGTCCACCTCTTCTTTCTATTCTGGCCACTTGTGAATCATACTCACGTTGCTCTGGACCTTGAAGTCGGACAGCGAGGCCATTAACTCATCCAGCTCTCGCGTGGCAGAGGAGGCCTGCTGCTGAGCCAACGTCTCCTCTTGTCCATCCGTGAGCTCGTCTGACAGCACTAAAGGGGTGGGACTAAAAACAGACAAACGACTGGTCAACTCGAAAGTTGAGCTATCCACAGAAAAATTACATTCAGATAGATTTATTGATTTATGTTTGTAATTGTAGAGTACATGATACAAAAAGATTAGTGCTGTCAGGCGATTAAAAAAATGAATCTAATTAATTACAGGATTTGTAATTAATTAATCGAATTAATCGCATAACCATTTTAGGCCTGATATTCTATAATCATATTTCAAATGACATGTGTCCGGATGGAAGAATTCAGTACTGTATACAAAACCTTCTGTTCAATCATCTTCCCTTTATTAATTTGCTTAGATTTTTCAGGTCTGGTCAATTTGAGCATGGTGTTATTCACAGTCAAAGATAAAAAAAATTGAATTGATATTCTCATTTGGTTCATTACAATTTACTCAAGCCTAGTAACAGACACAGTATTTCTGACACTGGGAATACATTCCCTGAGATCCATAGATGTCCGTAGAATCAGATACCAAGAACATGCAAATGGACCATATTAAAAAAAAGTCTGTAAATGTTTATTATACATTCTTATGGAATGAATGAGATAAAAAGAAAATCTAAAAAAAATAAAATAAATTGTAATTAATTTTGAGTTAATTTTCATAACGCGATCATTTGCTGTTTAATTAATTAATCTAATTAACGCGATAAACTGACAGCCCTAAAAAAAAAATATGCATCTCAGACATAAAATAGACAAAAAATATTTGTTTTTAAAATACATTTTATCATTGGTTTCTAGTACAATATGTAATTTGGCATACAATATAAAATGTATCTTGGAAAGACCATCCAGTTCTTACATGGGGGAGGGCACGGAGCTTTCCAGTTCATCCAGGAGGCTCTCGACGCTGGGCCGTACATCATCTGTTACCCGGGCTGCGGTGTGGCGCTTGGGCTTCTCCATGACCGGCGGAGGGGCTCTGCCTGCAGGGGAGACTCCATTCTCCTGGACGTAGTGGAGGGTGCTGCTGGAGGGGAGCGGCGGAGCTGCCTCCTCTGGGACACAAAGGACCACAAATCAAAGCAAATGTATTTGTATCACATGGAATATCCCCCATGGGCTGTACAAGTCTTCAAGATAAAAAATACACCATAAAATCCAAATATGCATCGCTCCTAGACTTTCCTTGGCACATTTCCAGGGACATGAATAGAATATTGAATATTTTATTTGAATTAATTTCCATCATTGTCCATTGAAATAAGCCCTGCCCCCTTTCATATTTTGAACTGTTTGTCGTAAAGACTTATGGGAGGTGTCAATGAACTCAGTACAGACTACTACTTTCATTGGTCTAGGTTAACCACGCCCCCATGCTTAAGTGTGTATTACTGTGTAATACTGTAAGTGTGTATGATATGATGTACTTTATTGTCCCCATAGGAAAGTGTGTCTGCTTCACACATAGCTGCCTCCATATGTACACCGTCTTCATTTTAAGCAACTTTTAATTGATTTTAACAGTATGGTTAAGGATGCGAGAGCTGCCTATTTCACAAACTTAATCTCATCTAGCAAACTAAACCCCAGAGTCCTATTCGACACAATTAATATCATTGTCAGTCCACAAACCCCTGTCACACCTGTTTTATCTGCTGAGGACTGTCATGATTTTCTCCTATTTTTTGTAAATAAGGTTGCAAATGTCAGGGCAGGTATTACACCCTCCACCTCAATCCAACCGTTATCTCCTAACAGTCAGTCTACTCTGAATTCCTTCTCACCCATTTCCCTCCACGACCTAACAGAGCTAGTGAGAAGCACAAAAACCTCCTCTAGCCCATTAGACACCATCCCAACCTCTCTATTAAAAGGACATTTTCAGCACTATTGGTCCCAGTCTGCTTTCCATCATAAATCTCTCTTTGGTCTCTGGTCAGGTCCCCGCCTACTTCAAACAGGCAATCATTCAGCCGCTTTTAAAAAAGCCAAGTTTGGACGCCTCGTTATCAAGTAACTATCGGCCCATCTCCAAATTATCATTTATGTCAAAGATTTTAGAAAAAAAAATTGCCAACCAGCTTATATCCATTTTAAATGAACACCACATTCTCGACAAATTCCAGTCGGGTTTTCGTAAGCAACACTCCACGGAGACTGCACTTTTAAAAGTATCCAATGATCTAATGATGTCCGCCGACTCAGGTAGATGCTCCATTTTAGTGCTACTGGATCTCAGTGTTGCATTTGACACTGTGGATCACAACATTCTGCTAAATAGGCTCAGAGATTGGGTGGGTGTCACAGGGAGTGCACATGAGTGGTTCGAGTCCCATCTCTCAGGTAGATGTTTCTCAGTCGGAGTAGGCCCCCATGTGTCTGAGTCTGTTACCCTTTCCTGTGGGGTCCCCCAGGGCTCGGTACTTGGTCCGATTTTATTTTCACTATATTTGCTCCCATTAGGACACATTATTAACGCTTTTAAAGGCATCTCCTACCACCTTTATGCGGATGATATCCAGCTGTATTGCTCTTTTAACCCGGATTGCCCTGATGATTTTAATTCTAATTTTATTGTTTCAAATGAATGTCTGTCGGCCATTAAGGCCTGGTTAGCTAGCAACTTCCTCCAGCTAAATGAGGCCAAAACCGAGGTGCTCATTGTGGCCTCTGATGGCGTTGCATCTAGGGTGGCTGGTTGCCTTGGGCCCCTAGAAACTAATGTGAGCCCCAACCTCAGGAACCTTGGGGTAAACTTTGATCAGGCCATGCACCTCGACACTCGTATCAAGTCGGTGACCCGCACCTGTTTTTTCCATCTCAGGAATATTGCTAAGCTCAGGCCGATGGTTTCCCACTCTGACCTAGAGTTGATCATCCATGCTTTCGTTTCTTCTCGTCTAGACTACTGCAATTCGGTTCTCAAATGCCTCAATAAATCATCCATAGACCGCCTCCAGTTCATCCAAAATACTGCTGCAAGACTGCTAACCAGATCAAGCAGAAGGTGTCACATTACTCCAGTTCTGGCCTCCTTGCACTGGCTTCCTATACATTTTAGAATTCATTTCAAAGTCCTGGTGCTCACTTTCAAAGCTCTGCACGGCCAGGCACCAGAATATTTAACGGACCTGCTGGAACCATATGTGCCCAGCAGGACCTTGAGGACAGCTGACCAGGATCTGTTGGTCATTCCGCGCACCAGGTTGATCACCAAAGGTGACAGAGCCTTTCAGTCTGTAGCGCCTAGACTCTGGAATGCCCTTCCTCGTGGCCTAAGAGCTGTAGCGTCTGTTGAAATTGAAAAAAAATCTGCTAAAAACATTGCTGTTTAAACAGGCCTTTGGGTAATGTTTGAGCAACTCCTTCAGGTATAGAATATGTCTTTTGTTTTGTTTTGTTTTGTTTCTCTGTGATGCATTGTGTTTTGTTCTGTCTCTTATCTCTTGAATGGTTCTTGCTTTTTATTTTATTTTATTTAATTTCTGCTGTATGTAAAGCACTTTGTGAGTTGTCTCTGTGAAAAGTGCTATATAAATAAACTTTACTTACTTACTTACTTACTTACTTACTTACTTACTTACTTACTTACTTACTTACTTACTTACTTACTTACTTACTTACTTACTTACTTACTTACTTACTTACTTACTTACTTACTTACTTACTTACTTACTTACTTACTTACTTACTTACTTACATATAGTAGTAATAAAAAACAAAACACCATCAGCAAATAAACCAAGCAACACATACTGTAGCTTGTGTGTAATAGCGTAATAATGTGTAATGATGTAATAGTGTGTAATGATTAGGGATGGGTATCGTTAGGATTTTATCGATACTACTACTCTTATCGATACTGCTTAACGGTTGCTGTACTTTATCGATACTCTTATCGGTTCTTTTAGATTATTATAATTTTCTCTTTTTTATACATTTATTATTTGAACGGCTTATGGCTATATCTGTAATTGATGTTTGTTTGTCGTCTTGCATATTTGAAATAAACTTCAATCAAATCAAATCAAACCCCCCCTCTTAACACATTGGTTGCCACTTGTTAACATGGTAAAACGTGGTTGAATACCAGCACCCACTTCAATGATAGCGTTGTGAACACATAATCTCTGTCTTAAATTATGGCTATGTGTCTAATCTGCCTGTCGTTTATCAATGACTTGTTTGCAGTCAACATTGTCGAAACGGATTGTTTTTTAATCAGTTCATTTCCGTTTTATAGCATTTTGAAAAGCCCTCGTTTTTCAGGAAAATATATAGATTCCGTGATAAACGGCATTTACTGGAATATTCTGGCATACACAAAAAACGTTGTAATTTTTCGGCCTATTTATGAATTTTATTTTATATAATTATTTTAATTTTTTTTTAATAAAATATATATATTATATAATTAGACTTGTACTTGTATTATCTGTGAGACATCGCCACCACGCAACAAGCTCCACTGTCTGTGTGTACTCGAGTAGCCTCCAGCTACGGCCAGGATTCTCCGGAGCTGCAGCTGGTCCCTATACTCGAGTAGCCTCGAGCTACGGCCAGGATTCTCCTGCGCTGCAGCTGGACCCCAATTGGTATAACGTTACTGTGGTCATATCACATTCAACATGCCCTCAGCTCGAATACGCGTCGAATCAGTGTTATAAGACATTGATATCAGGAGCTATCTGTAGCTACTGCTAGCCGGATATGTAAGGGATAATGTATAGCTACGAGGTCATTGTCGCAAAATAATTGACCGACAGAGTTTAAAATACCGAGCCGCCTCGGCGAGGTGTTTTAAACGTCAGTGAAGGTCAATTATTTTGCGACAATGATCGAGTATAGCTATACATTATCCCGCTTATTACATGGCTAACTTACTAACAATATACCTAATTCATTTTACATCGACTCGCAACACTGGTTCTGGCTCCGCTCGTCGCTCCGCCCCCTGTCATCGCCGGCAGCTTCCCCGGCAGCAGAACACCGGCAGTGTCTGATTGCACTGATGTCAGTGGGCTTGATTGCGAACAGCTGCGCACAGCGGTCATTATTGTTCCACAGCGGTCATTATTGTGTGATAACGGACCTCTGACACGCGCTATTGACCAATCACAAGCAAGCATTTCGGCGAATGTGAAAACGCCATGTAATAAATAACGTTAATATTTAGTATATTTTAGTTCAATGGGACATTTCGTTTTGAACAGTGAACTAACTTGCGCTAACGTGAGCTAACAGAGCTATCATACACGTCTCTACTAGACTATTGCTGGAGCATTTGTTGATATCATGAGCTATCAGTAGCTAGCCGGCTAGATACCGTTCGGTTAGACAATGCCTCATCATGTATTAAACTAAAAGTGAATAGTTGACTGGGTCATTTTGTAACGGTAGCTAACATTAGCTCATGGAGGTCCCGTCCCACTAGACTAGACTAGACCCGTGTTTACATGCGTGCGGGAGGGGCTGGACTCGAGAGCAGACGCGCAGCACTGTGTGCAGCTCCCGGTGTGATCGGTTTTGACGATCGGCGAAAATAAAGCATTATCACCGATCACGATCGCATATTTATACTGATTATCGGCCGATAACGATCGGTGGCCGATCGATCGGGGCATCCCTAGTTAACCTTCTGTGTATTGTCGCAGTGAAAGGGTTAACCGTTTGGTAGTGCGGCAGTGAAAGGGTTAATAAGACTAAAAGACTACAATACGACTACAACGATTTCATGGTGGCTTCCTGTCCTCGCGTTTCCGGTGCAATGCACAGAGATTTTAAAATCATTGGTAAACAATCGTAGTGCTGAAAATATACACTTTAACTGCTGTTTTTATAGGGTTATGGTTATACTCTTGGCTACATTCGAAAAAGAAACACAACATTGTACTTATTTGGATTAGCAGTGTCGGAGATCAAATGCCGGTTTGGCAACATGAAGCGAGGGCGTCGGATACCTAACTTAACGTTACATTTTCAACAACAGATTCGTTACTTTACACGTATGAACTCGACATAACTTTAACGTTACTCCGTTTCCATGAAGTGTTTAATTAAGTCCATGGAGTTTCCAGTGTTACTGCCACCGTTGCGTCGCAGATGGATGGTACACTCGGCTGTGTTGTGTTATTCAACAAGTATACACGTGAGTCCTCTATATT
This sequence comes from Notolepis coatsorum, assembly GCF_963971535.1. Taxonomy (NCBI): domain Eukaryota; kingdom Metazoa; phylum Chordata; class Actinopteri; order Aulopiformes; family Paralepididae; genus Notolepis; species Notolepis coatsorum. The sequence goes on along the minus strand of NC_140170.1, from coordinate 169,060,983 downwards.
TGTTTATTCTGTTAGCTCCGTAGCTAATCCGCTCCTAGACTACCGATAGCAGAACCGATAGTCGGATCTTATCAATACTCCGTTTCTTTCCAATTTAGAACCGGTTCCCGTTTAGAACCGGGTTTCGGGGGGCATCCCTAGTAATGATGTAATAGTGGCATAGTGTAACAGTGTGTAATGATGTAATAGTGGCAGTGTAAAGATGTAATAGTGGCATAGTGTAATAGTGTGTAATGATGTAATAGTGTAATAATGTGCAATGATGTAATAGTGGCATAGTGTAATAGTGTGTAATGATGTAATAGTGGTAGTGTAATGATGTAATAGTGGCATAGGGCAATAATGACAGTTGGGCTTTTTTCTTTCCCACAGTGGATGATCTCTGTATGTTGTGCGAGTGTGCTTGGATATGATAATAATCATAATGAACGGTAATAGATGGTGTCTGCATTTGTTAAATATTGTATACGTGTCTGTTTGCTCTGTGAGCGAGAAAGAAGAAATAATAGGAAATAACTCTGGTGGAGATTCGCCCTCTTATCGAGTGCACCTTTCTATTTTGTAATCTTGTTCCCGTTCCACTGGTCTCTGTAATGTTTGACCCGCCCTCCGCTCACTCAGTGGGTCGACAGATTGATTAAAGTATCTGCAAACCAATCAATCGCTACTCTTTGAGATTGAGAGCACGCGTCCACTGGGTCAGACCGACGGTAGCTCAGACTCCGGCCTGCTAGACGGACACCCTGCAGTGCGGGGGGCCAGGGAGGGCAGCGTAGCTCGCCAAGCCCAGGTCGGGTCGCCTAATTACCGGAAGATGTTTGATAGGATAATGGATCACCCAGCGTAGGGCTGGGCGATTTCCGATTTGAATTGATTTTTTTTCCTTTTGAAAACTAGAAACGCCTAGGAAATCATTCAAATAACCTTTGTTTTTATTTGACACAAATAAATAAATCAAATAAATCCTATTGGGATTGAAGTGCAAACCTAACTTTCACCAATCTTCACGTTTTTTTTTTTTTTTTTTTTTAATAATAGATTTGAATTTTTCAAAATAGTCCTAGATCATTCATTCGAATTAATCGAAAAATCTATTAATCGCCCAGCCCTAGCGTACCTTCTGTGGCATAGGTGGGGGTGTTGTGCTGCACGGCGTTGAGCTCCAGTAGCAGGCGGTCGAGCTCGGACAGGTTGCTGCCCAGGGAGGAGCTCATGGCGGACGCCTCACTGCTCTTCTGTTTGTTGGGGAAACTGTTGGGAGAAAGGTCATGAAAAACAACCACATTCCAGGTTTAACCAGTTTACCATCTATAAATTAAATAAACAACCACATTCCAGGTTGTAACCATCGCTTACCATCTATAGACAAAATAAACTACCACATTCAAGGTTTACCCAGGTTACCATCTATAGACGAAATAAACTACCACATTCAAGGTTTACCCAGGTTACCATCTATAGACAAAATAAACTACCACATTCAAGGTTTACCCAGGTTACCATCTATAGACGAAATAAACTACCACATTCAAGGTTTACCCAGGTTACCATCTATAGATGAAATAAACAACCACATTCCAGGTTTTAACACTCGTTTACCATCTATAGACAAAATAAACAACCACATTCCAGGTTTGAACCAGTTTACCATCTATAGACAAACTACTAAGGACTGAGATCCTACGACACTAAAGTTTAAATTAAACCAATTCTACAACTACTTAATTTCATTTTTTATTTGTCCATTCTGAGACTCGCCAGCCGCTTCTTTTCACCCGACAGAGGAGTTTTCACTGGGGGAGCGTAACGCCGCTCACGCCACAACAACATGCAGGCAAAACGTTACGTTATCCACCAGAAAAGCACGGTCCTCCAGCATTTTAAATCTCTCGTGTGCAAATTTAAGACAACCCCCGCTTTTTCAACCTGGCATGCCTCCTCAAGTGGTACCTGTAGTAGTGTTGTCAAAAATATCGAAAAATCTATACATATCGATTCTGAATATTTAAAACGGTTTCAATACTCATTTCCCGAAATATCGATATTTAATTATTCATAAAAAAATTAATCTTGTATAAGGAAGTTGCATTGTTCATTTCAATACCTGTAATAGTACAGTAGTCCACACATACACATGTGCATTCAGTTAAGTCGGAATATGAATGTAATACAAACAGTTCAGTTTTTCAGGTACATGCAACACAGATTACAGTGTTTACATCGGTCTGCTTGAGAAAATACCATGTTCTGCAATAAAAATGATTGAAGTGAGATGAACAGTTATTTTTAAATGTGTGATCTAAAGATAAACAAAGGGTTTTTAAAAGTGTTATATTTATCTTCTCTTATAGTACCAGAGAGAAGCTGAGGAGAATCAACCAGCAACAAAAGCAACATTTATAATTTTTTATTTTTTTTACATTTTAAGATTGAACCTTATCCCCCGTGGTATCGAAAATGGTATCGAATATCGATACTTTTCAAGGTATCGTATCGAAGTTCGAAATTCCAGTATCGTGACAACACTAACCTGTAGACGTGCTCTTCTTCACCGAGGAGCTGTGTTGGACTGCTGCCGTCCCCAGGCCAGGGAGTTCTCTGGGCCGAGCTGAACAACTGAAGAGAGGAACACGTGGAGAGATGAGGGTCATCATCATAACTAAAGATAGTTTGAGAGACGGTTCGATTCAAAAGTGAAATGGTTGCTTTTGGTTTTCGGTTATTTCACGTTGCCAATTGACAAAACAAACTTTTTAAAACAAAGCCATGTGACGTAAATGTACTGTTCAAAAAGCTAAGAAAGGGATTAAACGGAGGTGTATTTCTATTGTCAGGGTTAACTTGTGGAACAATGCTGATATACATTTAAGAATGAGTATGGTTTGTATAGCTATTTTTGAAGATTACAAATGTGAATACTTTTTTTGTTATTTTCTTTTAGAATACTGTTTTGAGTCTTAATTTTGTTAAGAATATAGGACAGGCATATATAAGCATTATGATTCAGTCTGTACCTTTTCAGTCACTGCCTGAATCAAAGATTGTTAAATGTATATTGTATTGTGTGATGACTGAATAAACTACTACTACTAATAGTACTATTGATCATGCAGGTCAGCCTTTGGACATACATTTTAATCCTGCGATTTAAAGGTGCTATAGATCAGGGGTTCCCAAAGTGGGGGTCGCGACCCACCTGGGGGGTCGCCAGATGATTAAAAAGAAAAGAAAAAAATAATATCCAAAAAAGATTTATATATTTTTTTGCAGTCAGGCCACTGAACTTAGAATCAGGCCAGGACGCGTGAATATTTTAGGCAACCAACTTGTGTTTAGCGTTTCTCTGATTAGCCACTACGCCCATGTGAGCTGCAGCGCGGAAATAGGCTGTCTATTGCCCCGCGCTGCAGCGCGGAAATAGGCTGTCTATTGCCATTCTCTAAGACAAACTCTAACCTTAACCAGCTCCTTAACAGCGCCTAAACTTAACCCTTCTAACCTTAAGCAACTCCGAAACTATGCCTAACCTTAACCTTAACCAACTCCGAAACAATGCTTAAAGTTAACATGCCTAAACTTAACCGGCGAAAGAATGCATGTTAAAAAATATTGCCATTCTCTAAGACAAACTCTAACCTTAACCAGCTCCTTAACAGCACCTAAACTTAACCCTTCTAACCTTAAGCAACTCCGAAACTATGCCTAACCTTAACCTTAACCAACTCCGAAACAATGCTTAAAGTTAACATGCCTAAACTTAACCGGCGAAAGAATGCACGTTAAAAAAAAAAAAAAATTTATGGGAATCGAACTTGTTACCAACAGGATCCACAGCAAGGCAGCGCTGCCAGTTGAGCTAGTTGTAGATCTTAAAAGAGGGAGGATTACTGCTACATAATGCTGCCGCGACAGAGCTCCACTCTGCTGCTGCGGGGGCGTGGCTAGACGCAAGTTGGGCGTGGCTAGACAAAAGTTGGTTGCCTTTAATATTTAGGCCTCCCGGACAGTGTTTTTAGTTGCAGCAGCGCAATAGTTAGATAACCTAGATGGGGAACAACCAGGAGATCACTGCAACTCACACAAGTTGGAGAACTATCTCCCTCTTACACACACACACACACACACACAGGGAGCCGCATGTGATTGGTGGAGGCGGGACCCTTACAAAAAACTGTTGTTGCTAATCATTGACACATGCTAGCCTGTAATAATCCCCCCCAGAAAAATCTACTTTGCATTTGATATATTGCAAATATATGCCATCACACACACTGGCATTTAAAGGGTTAGAATTATAAAATGAATATGTGGTGTTATGATCAGGGCTGAAGTTGAATAAAAGATTGTATTATTTTCAATCTGACATTACAAAAAAAACAGAAAATCCATCAAAATCAGTGTTGTTGCTAATCATACATAATGCTAGCCTGTTTTTTAACAATAATTTGTGATGCCATCACAAACACTGGCATTTAAAGGGTACAAATTAAAAAATTCCTGCACCAGAATGCAGGAAATGAAGTCTTTGTAACTAAACATTTCCTGGTGGGGGACCCCCAGACCCCCTGCTTAAAAAGTGGCCTGACTGGGGCTATATTTTGCACTATATTTCCTGGCCTGAATGATTTCCCCAGTCCGGCCCTGGTTAAAAGCCTCCAATGCTTATTAGTGTGTGTGCGTTTGAACGTGTGCATGTTTCAACCATACATTTCCATTTATAAAAAAAAAAAAAAAAAAAAAATCCTATAATAGTGGGGGTCTCTGACACCGTTATTTGGGGGTTGCGGCCTGAAAAGTTTGGGAACCCCTGCTTATAGATAACATTTAGCCGCCCACTAGATGTCACACTAGAGCACCAGCATGTAATTTATCCAATCAGGTGCATTCCACCTGGGGAAATGGGAAGTAGGGAGGGGATACATGCACGCAACATGTAAACAACAACATTCATTTTGGACCCAACAATTTTTTTTTTTTTTTTTAAACTTTATTATTTAGCGTTTATCGCTTTTCTGGTCAAGCATGACCGACAGATACAGGGTGAAACGGGATATAGAGCAGGGGAAGACATTCTGGCAAATGACGGCGGGTCCGGGAATCGAACTCGGAGTCCACCAGATCCGTGACGCAGCACGGTTTTCCCCGACGCAGAAATAGCGCCGAGATATGCGGTGAGCTACTGGAGCTCCCCTCCCAACAACCTTTTTTAACCTCATAACGTGCAGCGGCATGTATACGTCCCGTTTCGCACTCGCGCGCATGTCGCAGCACTTTGCTCTCATCTGCCGGCTCGGGGTGCATTTTTCGCCGATCATGTAATATACCGTTCGAAAGTTGAATTTGCCGCCTTTCGAACGCCACCTCACTCAACCAATTGCGTGCCTCGGTTCTGGAGTTACATGGCGATATGTCAGGCGAGCGGCTTTATGCAGACCGCACATCAAATGACCATGTCCGACTGTATACGCTCTTGAACTGACCAATTCCGCGTCCAACGATACCCCACATGGGGGGGGTGCTAGCGGGGGAAGTAGGTGAAAGTTGACAAGCGAAAATGTGTTGTGACTGAAGCTTCAGAATGCACGGAGGTGGATAGCCATTTTGGATTTTCACGCTTTTTTCTTTTGGTACACGGTTTACTAAAACCTTTTTCAAGGCCTGTACTACATAAGACTGCAGGCTATGGAACCGCTGTGTTTTCCAGCTCATACCTCTATGCTGGAACTTAAAAACAGGAATCTGGCAACCACTAAAGAGAAATGCGAGTACACAAGTTCAAGTTCAACTCAAGTTCAAACCTCTGTTACTCTCTTTCATTAGCACTAAAAGTGATTATCCTTTTTTGCTTTAGTAACTTCAGAATGTTACCTTTCAAAAGAGACGAGGCTCATGCATGTGCTATAAGTATAAAGCTAAGCTTTGCAAAAAGTCCTCAAAAACTAAAATGGCCACTTTTTGGTTAAATGATAAAAATACTTTTATTCTGCACCTTTCTAAAAGCTCTGTGGATGTGTTCTTAAAATGTTATATATAGGACCTTTACTAGGCGTCACTATAAAACCCAACTAAAAACCTTTTGGTGGTTTTTAATTGAGGAGATTAACAGGAGAAATGACCAAAAGGGAGCAAAGCAGGAGAAAGAAGAAAAAGAAAAAAAAACTGAACTGGAATCCTAACGGACATTATGTGGACAAAAAAAATCATGTGATCTCCTCCTTGGCACAAATGTAATGAAATACTATACGTTTTTAAGTATTTGTTTACTATACCAACATTATTTGGCCATTTTGGAATTCACCAGCAGCTAAAATGATAAGATTCACAAGATTCATAATAAGAAGTATATTCACCTGTGTATCATCTAGTCCATTCAGGGCCTGGTCAGACGGAGGGGGCGGGACCGGAGGCGGAGCACAGGCGTCCTGGTGGGCGTGGCCCCCAGTAGGGAAGGAGTAGGGCGTCTCGTCCGACAGGAACAGTGGACGCTTGGAGATGTGGGACGTCGTGGACTCCAGGTCCGCCAACAACGCATCTATGGAAACACAATCAACACCATATTAGGTTTCATCAAAAAGGGTTTGATTCTTATTTGATCTGCTCATCACTTGGATTAGTAAACCGTAATCGCCATTAGACCTGGGGAGTCGGGTTCCACTGGGATTCTCCGCCATGGTAGGAGTGAATATCATAGTATTACAGCCTAAACTAAGGCTGTCAAAGTTAAAGCGGTATTAACGCGTTATTGCCCGATTCTATTAACGCCACAATTTTTTTAACTCACGATTAACTAAAAAAATAAAAGATACAAAAAAAATTATTATTATTATTATTTTTTTTTTACTAGACTTCACTCAGGTGTATTATTGATGCTCTCATTGATACTATGTTTGTTTCTGAAGTGTGTGTGTGAGATATATAGAAAGAGAGGGGGTGAGAGAGATGAGGAAGGGGCAAGGGAGAAAGAGAGCTGGAAGAGTGTGTGTGTGTGTGTGTGTGTGTGTGTGTGTGTGTGTGTGTGTGTGTGTGTGTGTGTGTGTGTGTGTGTGTGTGTGTGTGTGTGTGTGTGTGTGTGTGAGATATATAGAAAGAGAGGGGGTGAGAGAGATGAGGAAGGGGCAAGGGAGAAAGAGAGCTGGGAGAGTGTGTGTGTGAGAGAGAGGGGGGGGGTGTGTGATTAATCAGCCCTTGTGTGGGTGAATGTAACAAGTTCCTAACTTTTCCCCAATTATTTCCTGCACACTTTAGTCATTGTTTAAAATTATTATTTTCTTTTAAGTTTCTTTGTGCATCACTCTGTTTTGAATTTGATGCAAATTTGCAATGCATGAGGGTCATCCTTTTGTGTTAAATGGCTGCATAAAGCAAGCATTTGTTGACTCGAATGTTGATAAGAGTATTAAAACTTGGAACTTGAAAAAGATCTGTTTAAGGTAGAAAAAATAAATTAAAATAAAATGAGATTAATTTGTGATTAATCGCGAGTTAACTATGGACAATCATGCGATTAATCGAGTTAAATATTTTAATTGATTGACAGCACTAGCCAAAACACATTGTGTGTCAGTTCATAATCTTTGATGGAGGGCGAGATTATTTAATTTTTTTATCCACTTTTTCTCCCATTTTCTATATTTTCTCCCATCCCAATTTCGTATCATCCAATTCAACCCTCCCCTGTCACGGACGCTGTTTCTTGCCTCCCACAAGCCGGCTGCAATGTGGACTAAGTCATACATAGCACAAGTCCCCTCCGTTACTTGAGGTAACAGCAGTCGCATCTTTTCACCTGCGCAGCTCGATCTCTCAGTGGCGAGGAGTAACGCGTGGGAGGCTCACGCTGCCCCCGACACTTCCTGATTCTACTGCGCAGGCGCACCAACCGACCTGTAGGAGTCGCTGTCCACAACGCCCGATCCCCACCCATCAGTTTCCCACCCCCTAATACGGCCAATGTGTATTAGTACGGACGACCAGCTAAACTGAAAGCAAATGTGGAGCGCTGGGCTCAAACTGACGAGCCCAGCGTCTCCAGCATTTCGTGGCGAGCGCCTTGCCCACTACGCCATGTAGCCGCCCTAGATTATTTAATTATTTTAGCTTTGCAACTAATAAAGTAAAATGTTTTAACTTCATGTTTTGAGAAAGTGCGTTTTATATTGTAATGTTTACTTAGTTGACACCTACAACATTACCCATAAGCCTCGGCAATCTTTGACCAATCACAAGAAGCACAACTACTCATTAGTACATTAGTATATTCCTTCATCTCGTTCGATGTCGTGCAAATTCAGTGCAGTCTTTGGTTTTCGTCGATCGATATGAACATTTACGTCCAAAGCAGGAAGTACAAGAAGTAACGCAATAGCACACTATACATTTGAGTGGAGGAGGTGTATGAAAGGAGAAAGTTTAGATATGCAGACTTGGCAGCAGTAACTGAAAGTTACTGTTTGTCTGGTGGAAGTAGGATGCAGAGGATTTACCGAAAAGAGGTAAATGAGATGTCGGAAGAAGCATTGAAAGGGAGTAAGTGGATTTGGTTGTGGAGTAATAATGTCAGCTGGGGGCCAAAGTAAACAAAGGGTAAGAGAGTATTCCTTTTCTCTGTTGTTGCCGTTTCATGTGTGATATTCGTTTCAGGAATTGTTCTATTTCTGACATAGGACAACACAAGGAAGTTTCGAGGGGGTGGTTCTAGGATGCTGGAACTAACTGTTGAGCCTTCCCGAGGTGTTGTGGGCCTAGCTTGACGAAAACCCTGGTGATATGCTGCTGCCTATCCATCTACTGTACACTTGATACGCCTGGTGATATGCTGGCTCTCACTGCCTATCTATCTACAGTACATGCTGAGTTGTGATGCCATTAGGGGCCATGTGGTAGAGTATGTAGCGTCAGCATTGTCAATACCTGGAGCTCACATCAAAGGGTCTGTTGAAGTTGGTAATGCTGTTTGGGGGCCGTTATGGGCCACGAAATACAGTTGTAGTTAGTAATTCCATAGTAAGTATTTATAGGAATATTAGACCTTCTGGCAATGGGAGTGGGTTTCTTCAATGAGCGCTTATCCACAAGTATCTTGCGTTTAATTTGAATATAATTATAATAATGTAATATCTAACCTAGCTGTAACCTAAGCCTGTCACACTGTGATAATATCCCACTGCCTCATTCTCCCTGCAGACTGATATGTTCAATGCAGGGAGATGAGAGCTGGTATGGGATAGATGGGTTTTATGAAAGTTGTTATGACTACATGTCCTCAGCGTTTCACCTACCATAGCCAGGCATTTATCATCATCATCAACGTCGTCGTTAAAAATGGCCTTTTTCTAAAGAGGGGAATTCATATATTCATCCACTAGTGGCTTCTCCATTATTTTTCTTTTAATTTTCTTTTTTATAAAATTATGTTTTTGGTAGATTCTTTTTTTTCTTCTCCCATCCCAATGTTAGTCGTTATGCCAATTCCCAATCCCCTTCCTGGTCGTTGCGCACTCTACCCCCTACCGCCGGTCTGGGAGAGTGGAGGCTATCACATGTTTCCTCCGACACATGTGTAGCCAATCAACCGCTTCTTTTCACCTGGCAGTGTGGACTCTCACTGGGAGAGTGTAACGTGTGGAAGGATCACACTACCTCTCTTAGATCCTTCCCTCGCTGTGCAGGCGCCCCGACCGAACTGTAGGAGTCGCTGTTTACAACGACCAGGACCCACCCCACCGGCTTTCCCACCCACTGACACTGCCAATTGTGTCAGTATGGACGACCGACCAAGCCGGAGGTACCGCTGACAGCCGGATTCGATCCCACTGTTTCTGCGGTGGTAGACAGACGCTTAGTCCGCTGCGCTACCCGGCCGCCCATGGCTTTCTCCATTATAACAGTACCAGTCACTTTGGTCCTTCACCAGCCATAACAGGCCCTTTGAACAGAGTGGAGTAGACAAGCCACAGCTAGTACATGCAGCATGTGGCTGGTGGCTGGTGTTCATTCCCGACCATGGGAGCTTTTTAATTTTACAAACTGATTCTGTGGGGATGTTTTTCAGCAGTTATGCAGCAATTTCTTAAACATCTGTTTAAAAAAAGACAACCTCTTATAATGTGATAATTATAAAATACTGTTACGGTATACAGTAAGCTGTAATTTTATCTGAAAAAATTATATATATTTTGCACATGTACCTCATTTCAGGGCGATATTCTGAGCTTTCAGGATCTTTTCTTTTTTTGGCCAACAGCCCCTGATAATTATATACCCTGATAAAAAAAAAACATGTCTCTGGATGAGATATGTAAAGACACTCTTCTTTAATAATTGAAATGTCTTTATTGGCTTGGCACTGTCGTGTTAAACCTATTAAAAGCAAACTCAGACACGTTTCGCCTTCATCAGAGTGTTAAAGGTAGATTTTTATAGTTGTATATAAATCACACCTGGATTCAAATCCAAGTCAGTAAAGAGAGGGATCCCCCCCCTGGCCAAGGGAGAAATTAGGCTCCCTAGACTTCAGACAGGGCTCCTTCTGCTACACTCACCTCCTACTGACTGTTTTTAAAGCACTACACGGGCTGGCTCCACTGTACTTAGCTGAGCTCCTGCATCACCACCACACCCCATCCAGAGCCCTAAGGTCTGCTGACCAGCAGCTGCTGGAGGTGCCTAGGACCAGGCTCAAAACTAGGGGAGATGGAGCCTTCGCTGCTGCTGCCCCCCGGCTCTGGAACAGCCTCCCCCCACATAAGATCTGCCCAGAGCCTAGAGGCTTTTAAATCATTGCTCAAAACACACCTCTTCTCCCTGGCCTTTGACCAGAGCTAGCCTAGCATTTATACATGACGTCCGCTGTCACCCTGGACTTTTTATCCAATTTTCTTTTTATATTGCACTTTGCCCTTGCTTTCTTAAATGTACTGTACTATACCTTTTTCTGTTATTTTAGTGCCATTGTGTGTGTGTTTTTATCATGTGAAGCACTTTGGTTTGGCTTTTAGTCATTTGTAAATAAATGTGCTATACAAATAAAACTGACTTGACTTGACCTCCTTCAGACAGGGCTACTGCTGCTACACTCACCCCCCCCCCCTTTGACCTCCCCCCTCAGGGGAGCCAGTCTGCACCCGGGTCTCCTGCATGTAAAACGGTCACAGGGGAGATATTAGGATACACTGTTGGCTTCTGCTACAGACACACTGTTCAAATAAAACTACCATCGCACACCTCTGAATCATATTATGGACAGTCAGCAGCACCTTGATCAGACAGCACCTTGATCAGACAGTAGCACCTTGATCACACAGCACCACCTTGATCACACAGCACCACCTTGATCAGACAGGAGCACCACCTTGATCACACAGCACCACCTTGATCACACAGCACCACCTTGATCACACAGCACCACATTGATCACACAGCACCACCTTGATCACACAGCACCACCTTGATCAGACAGCACCACCTTGATCAGTCAGCACCACCTTGATCAGACAGCAGCACCACCTTGATCACACAGCACCACCTTGATCACACAGCACCACCTTGATCACACAGCACCACCTTGATCAGACAGCACCACCTTGATCAGACAGCACCACCTTGATCAGACAGCACCACCTTGATCAGTCAGCACCACCTTGATCACACAGCACCACCTTGATCAGTCAGCACCACCTTGATCACACAGCACCACCTTGATCAGACAGCACCACCTTGATCAGACAGCACCACCTTGATCACACAGCACCACCTTGATCACACAGCACCACCTTGATCACACAGCAGCACCTTGATCACACAGCACCACCTTGATCACACAGCACCACCTTGATCAGACAGCACCACCTTGATCACACAGCAGCACCACCTTGATCACACAGCAGCACCTTGATCACACAGCAGCACCTTGATCACACAGCACCACCTTGATCACACAGCAGCACCACCTTGATCAGACAGGAGCCACAACCAGCTCCTTTAAAACTGCAAGAATCCTTTTGCATCAAGTGATTATGCATCATTGTGACCATGGGTTGAAGAAAACATCATCTAATTCAGCACACACACAAGTAGGAGGGGACACGAAGAGATGCATTACCGAACACTTGGGCCTATTTTAGCAGCAGCAGCCTCCACCACACCAGGGCTCAGTTTCCCATGCAGAATTTCACAAGCACCATGACTCTCAACCAAGTAACCAACTCCCTGCAACTAAAAATGTCCCAGACATGAAGCAGCCTAGTCAACCTTTACCGATGTCTTTCCCACCAGTAGAAAACAACAACCGCTAAACATTCATGTTCAACGGTGTAAAAAAAAAACACAATCACGGTTACTGGGTTATTCTCTAGACGAGCCTGAAAGTGAGGTAAAGCAGACACGCCACTCTTCTGCATAACCACCAACAAATCCACGGCAGGTGCAAAGTATAGAGGGACGACAAAACAGAACTCCCGTCTTCATCTGACAATGAAAGGTTAGCCCAACTCTAAACAAGCGAACAAACCAACTCCACGGAGTAAACAGCACACTGTAAGTGACAACTGTAGGACTCTCAAGAGAGATACGAGTACACAGAGAGAGAGAGAGAGAGAGAGAGAGAGAGAGAGAGCAACACACACACAAACACTGAACATGAGACCTACCTGTGAAAACAAAACAAAAAATAACCGACAAGACACCCAGGTACGAATGCAGGGGAAGACGAGTAAGAAGGCAACAACCCAAACAGACCGTCTGTCAGGCAGGATCTGCCTTTCTTAACTCTACCATCAGCAGAGGGGAATGAGGAGGGAAAGGGGGGGGGGGGTGGTAGTGGAGGAGGAGGGGGTTGAGAGGGTAGAAAGAGGATGGAAGGGTTTGACCTGCAGTGGGGTTAAGTTCAACTCTGTGCCTTCTGCTGTGCCAGTCTTGACCCCTGGAAACGGAGGTAAGAAGAGAGTCACAGACGTCCTCCTCACGTGTCGCGAACACAGCCAGAGAATTAATGAGCGGTTGTGGAGGAAAGCGGGACAAACAGGGCAGGCAGTCAGACAGTCGGAGGCTCTCATCAACACTGTCATGCCCACAGAGGGAGTGGTACGAAGGTGTCATCGGCTCCTCCTTCACTCCCGGGCACTCCTTCACTCTTTTATGACTCAAAAGGTCGTTCCAAGATGTCTTAACACAATATTATGATCCAAACCGATTCATCACTATAGGACTGGGCGCGATGATTCAATAGGACGGTGATGAAGTGATGATATCCATGTTGCCGTTTGTAAACAATGGCGACTGTTTTGGGACGCAACACCATGTCCATGTGTTTGCACAGCTTCAGTGCCGTCATTAGCCCCTTTCGTGACTGTGTGATGCAAGCCTTGCTTGAATACGCAGTCACTGATTCCACGGTACTAGGCTAGTTAATGTGCACCATCAAGCACTGGTTAAAAAGGAACGGATCGTTCTAAATGTATCAGATAGAAATGTCAAAGGTACTGAACGTTGCACGAGGGTTTCACACACAAAATTGGGGTGGTTTGAAAGCTCGGCGTTGCTAATTTTTTACATTTTAAATAATTTTTATAAACGAGTTAAAAAATCACTGAGCTAGCCTTGGCTAAAATGGCTTCTTCCGCATTTTGACGCCGGAGCGCTGTGATTGCTGGCTGCTTTGTCACATGCCTGGTGCGCCCAGCAATCGCAGCGCTCCTGCGTCAAAATGCGGAAGAAGCCATTTTAGCCAAGGCTAGCTCAGTGATTTTTTTTACTCGTTTATAAAGATTATTTAAAATGTTTATTAGCAACGCCTAGTTCTCAAACCACCCCGGTTTTGTGTGTGAAACCCTCGGGCAACGTTGAGTACCTTTGAAATTTCTATCTGATAAATGTAGAACGATCCGTTCGTTTTTAACCAGTGCTTGATGGCGCACATTAACTAGCCTAGTACCGTGGAATCAGTGACTGCGTATTCAAGCAAGGCTTGCATCACACAGTCACGAAAGGGGCTAATGACGTCATGTACCATGTGAGCTCAGAGATCTTCCACAGTGGGATGTGACTCATGCCGTAAACAACAGTACAAACAGCACCAGAGCAGCCAGGAACCCGTGGACCAGATAGAACCGTCTACTCAGCAGCCCGACAGCACCGTCTCCCGGATATATATTTAGCTGAGGATTACGGTGGTGCATTATAGGGCTTTACATTTGCATTTAAAGATGCAGTACAAAGACGGTTTAATTCAGTCATAAAAAGGGTATTGTGAAATGTTAAAGTATCATTTGATATGTTAGAGCCTAAATGTTTACCTGTCTGTATTATGTGATATTTCAGAGGAAGCAGATTGGATATGTGAAATGGCTTGTTTTTCTTGATATCCAGGGGGATAGAGATCAAAGGGCTTTAGTTGTCATTTATAATCTAGGTAGAGTATAAAGGTAGAGGGGAGGGAGACATAATCCATTAATGAATTGCGATTCCCTTTTAAAAAGAATTGCCAATTCTGCATCAATGAGGTCCCAGGACATAGCCACTCCCCAGACTGAGGTGAGGTTCCAGGACATAGCTACTCCCCAGACTGAGGTGAGGTCCCAGGACATAGCCACTACCCAGACTGAGGTGAGGTCCAGGACATAGCCACTCCCCAGACTGAGGTGAGGTCAAAGGACATAGCCACTCCCCAGACTGAGGTGAGCTTCCAGGACATAGCCACTACCCAGACTGAGGTGAGGTCAAAGGACATAGCCACTCCCCAGACTGAGGTGAGGACATAGCCACTCCCCAGACTGAGGTGAGGTTCCAGGACATAGCCACTCCCCAGACTGAGGTGAGGTTCCAGGACATAGCCACTCCCCAGACTGAGATGAGGTCCCAGGACATAGCCACTCCCCAGACTGAGGTGAGGTCCCATGACATAGCCACTCCCCAGACTGAGGTGAGGTCCAGGACATAGCCACTCCCCAGACTGAGGAGAGGTCCAGGACATAGCCACTCCCCAGACTGAGGTGAGCTTCCAGGACATAACCACTCCCCAGACTGAGGTGAGGTCCCATGACATAGCCACTCCCCAGACTGAGGTGAGGTCCAGGACATAGCCACTACCCAGACTGAGGTGAGGTCCAGGACATAGCCACTACCCAGACTGAGGTGAGGTCCAGGACATAGCCACTCCCCGTCTGAGCTGGCTGAACACCAGCATTAGCTGTATCATGAGCTCACATGGCTGCAGACAGGGTGTCTCCACATGGACACAGTAGCCCCGGCACATTCCAGACCTTCATTAAGGACACGGTGCAGCGCGCTGTTTATACTACTGTGGCCAGATAGCGCTGTGTGTGTGTGTGTTCTTGTACTTCTATCATTGTGAGGGCCAAATGTCCAATGTGTGCAACATCGTTTAGAAGACATTTTGGCCAGTCCACACTTAAAATAGGGTGAATTAGGGTGAAGGGGCAAGAATGTAGTCAGTGGTGGAATGCATAGTCAATAATAGTCCTCACAAGTATAGAAATGTGTGTACACGTGTATGTGTGTGTGTAAACA
This sequence comes from Notolepis coatsorum, assembly GCF_963971535.1. Lineage (NCBI taxonomy): Eukaryota > Metazoa > Chordata > Actinopteri > Aulopiformes > Paralepididae > Notolepis > Notolepis coatsorum. The sequence goes on along the minus strand of NC_140170.1, from coordinate 169,045,458 downwards.
GAAAACATGGAAGTGAACAGAAAAGACTGAAACATCATCTTGGACCCAAATGACCCAAACAGAGAAGAGATATCTGTTGTGATTCATTGACACACCAGTATCTGTCACTGTGGAAAAACCAGTATCTGTCACTGTGGCAAAACCAGTATCTGTCACTGTGGCAAAACCAGTATCCGTCACTGTGGCAAAACCAGTATCAGTCACTGTGGAAAAACCAGTATCCGTCACTGTGGCAATGTCTCTATCATATACTATGTAATGATGGCAAACAACATGTCTATCATATACCATGTCATGTCTATACCCTAATTCCAGGGGTTCCCAAACTTTTCAGGCCGGGACCCAGAAAATAAGGCGTCAGAGAGCCGCGGCCCAATGCACATCGTCAGGTTTTTTTTTTTTTTTTTTTGTCAGGCGACCGATTTTTTAAGCCAAATATCACTTCAATCCTATTAAGTTAGTTCAAGTTAGTTATTCATTTATATGTGCTATTTATGAGAGGGCTAACTTGTTGCAAAATAATAATGATAATAATAATAGTCTCATTAAAATACTATTGTTGCTTCGGTTGTTTTCAGCGTTTTATGTGCATAATCTGTTATTTTGTTTGAAATGTTCGTTGAAATAAGTAGATTTTTCGTTTGTTTATTTATTAAGTTAATATAAAACCATTTAGTCACATTTTAGAATACAATAGAAAATAATTTTAGAATACAACTAGAAACACTGTCCTGGCCTGCTTCTAAGTTCAGTGGCCTGACAAATAAAAATTAAAAAAAAGTTTTTATTTAATTTTTTTAGGAAATCATCTCGCGGCCCACCTTTGGGTCGCGACCCCGACTTTGGTAACCACTGCCCTACCCAATACACACTGTGGTCTCTCTAAAAGACTACCCTAACCCAATACACACTGTGGTCTCTCTAAAAGACTACCCTAACCCAATACACACTGTGGTCTCTCTAAAAGACTACCCTAACCCAATACACACTGTGGTCTCTCTAAAAGACTACCCTAGTAGTAGTACTAAGTAATGACAAAGGAAAAGCTAAAGATGAAGCCCATTTGCAAGCGTTGTTACAGAGCAGTGCCAACGAAAGGTGCAAACACCACAAATTTGGTTAGCTACTGATAGCTCATAATATCAACAGCTGATAACATCATTGGAGTTCGTTGTTACAGCTATTAGCGAATGTTAGCTAGCTAGCTATCGTTCTTCCATTAGCTAACGTTAGCTACCTAGCTACTGTAGCTAGCTAATACAAACTATGCTAGCTAGCTGGCTACCTTTTAATTCACAAGAGTAGCTAGCTAACTAACTGTACAAATCGATGTGATTGGCTGAGACCATATTTTGTACAGTTAGCTAGCTGTTGTACTGTGAATTAAAAAAGGTAGCCAGCTAGCAGTTCATATGTGATCTTATGAGTTTCAGTTCATAGGAAAATACTTTGATTATAATGGTCAGAAGTTAATTAACTTAGATGCTGTTATGCTTAACACGCAGTACTATTAAATTTAGTTAATTTATAAGATTAGATTAGATAATTTAGTTATTTTAAATGTCTGATCTAAAGAGAAACAAAGGGTTTTAAAAGTGTTATATTTCTCTTCTCTTATAGTACCAGAGAGAAGCTGAGGAAAATCGACCAGCAACAAAAGCGACACTCTCACAGCCTACCCTACCAGCAGTATTTGAACATCAAAGACAGTATCATGCAAACTCAAATGAAGCCAAGAAACTGAACAGGGCTGTAGCAGAGTACATATGCATGGATCAGGTCCCTGTCTCTATACTGTTGAGAAACCTGGGTTCAGACTTCTTGGACAGTTAAATAACAAGTATTGCCTTCCTAACCATTTCATGTTAACTGAAATCCCCGCCCTATATGATTAACCCATTCTCTACCACCACTTTGATCATCCTAAACCATCCTCTGCCAGCGCTATTTGTCTATGGAGATGTTCACCTTCTTTGCAGGGCTATAACTTTGCTATATTGACATTACTATGGCCCATTCAACATCAATTATCTATCGTTCAGGATGTAGGAACGTTTTACTTTTTCATTCACACATTCATACAAAAATACCGACTAGAGTATAAATATGTTTTTATCGTTTTCTGCAGTATTTCATAGAACGTGAGATATAGGCATAAATGCATATATTAGATTATCAAATGCAGTTTGATACCGATCCATGCAATATAAAAAATGTCAACTGTACATGGTCCTAAACGTCATGACTGATCATCTGAGGGTGAACGGAGGGGGGGGTCGTTTATAATTCAATGACCGACGTTAAATGATTTATGTAGTATGGGTGATATATTGATCAGAGCAGTTTGTATCGAAAATGATAAAGAAAAACGCTGAAACTCACATCAGTCTCGTAGCGTTGGGCGATGAGAGTGGAGCAAACAGATCCCAATTATGTGATGTTGATCGATGCAATCCATTTCCGGTTTGTATATTACTAATACAGGTCCAAATCATGTTGATTATTGAGTTATGGCAAAGACCCATATCCACGGTGTCTGTATTGAGCCCCGGGACGATAAACGAGTGGCCGGACGAAATTAGGGGACGGACCGAGCTCCAACGGGCACTTCCGGTTTGGCAACTCGCCGATCGGCCACCAGGTGGCAGTATTGAAGCGTTGCAGAGTTGTGCTGGCTCAGACAGCATCAGCCAAGACTCCGTGGGTGAAATATGAATACCATGACGAAAATATGAAATATTGATCTCAAACACGCCTTACGGCGTGATTGGCAGACAACGCATGGCGGAAAAACCCGCCTTAACACGTGATTTGCGGAGAATGGGTTAAACTAGTGCTGTCAATCGATTAAAATATTTAATCTGATTAATTGTATCTACCTTAAACGGATATTTTTCAAGTTCCAAGTTTTAATACTCTTATCAACATGAGTCAACAAATGCTTGCTTTATGCAGCCATTTAACACAAAAGGATGACCCTCATGCATTGCAAATTTGCATCAAATTCAAAACAGAGTGATGCACAAAATAGCTTAAAAAAAAATAAAAATGAATATAAAGTGTGCATGAAATAATAGGGGAAAGATAACGTTAGGAACTTGTTACATTCACCCACACAAGGGCTGAGGACTCACACCCCCGCCCCCCCTCTCTCTCTCTCTCTCTCTCTCTCTCTCACACACACACACACTTTGAGTCAGAAACAAACATAGTATCAATGAGAGTATCAATAATACACCTGAGTGGAGTCTAGTAAAAAAATTTATAAAATAAAAAGTTAAGAAAAAATAATAATAGTTCTCTTCTAAAAAGTTTATTGTGAGTAAAAGAAAATAGTGGCGTTAATAGAATCGTGCGTTAACTCATTAATACCGTGATAACTTTGACAGCCTTAGATGAAAAAAGATAAAATCACGGAGAGCCGTATTGTCATGGGTTTCATTATTTTTCCCTGTGGTATCGAAAATGGTATCGAATATCGCTACTTTTCAAGGTATCGTATCGAAGTTAGAAATTCCAGTATTGTGACACTAACACTAATACACACCGTGGTCCCTCTAAAAGCAAGACCACAACAAGAGGAAGTGATCAGTCACTTTTAAAAGCTCGTCCTGTGCTCAAACCGCAGATGTTGATGCCATCTCTGTGTGAAGCTACATTTCACAACCGGCATAACTTCAATCAACCGTAGGCCGTGTCGGCCGAGGACACAGGAGGGGGCCGAGGACACAGCCCTGTGGCGCTCCGATGCCCAGGGATTGTCCACTCACCACCTGGCGGCGCTAGAAAGTCCAGTATCCGGCCACAAAGTGCTGTGTTCAGTGCAGGGTTACATGGTGCCAGTCCTTGAGCCACCTTTTGTTGTTTGGGAGCAGGGATGATGGTGGTGGATCCTAAGCAGGTGGAGAATGTCCGTGGGGGGGAGAGGGACCTGTAGAATATCTCTGTGAATACCCCCCCGCCAGCTGGTGGGCGCAGGCTGAAAATGTTTGTTTAGTCCCTCTAATGGTATTTTGGTATCATCAGGCCATCTTGAAAAAATGGCGGCCATGTTGGATTTAAGTGGCTAACATTCTTTTGCAGCAAAGTAGACCCAGGAGAACCTTCATGCCAAATGCGGTGCTTGTAGCCACATGTGAAGGATTCCGCCGAATCCTGCAGTTATCTGCCTAGTTATTCACCTAACGTGGCTCAACTCCTTGACGTAGCTCGCTGAAGAACAACAAGAGAGCAACGTTTCTTCATGAAAAATATTCCATAGCAACGGGGTCAAATTTAAGCAGAACATTCCATGGATCACGACTGTGAGATCATATCAGTACTAAATCGGTCCGCGGGCCTCAGCTCAGAGACATCTTTGCCGTTGGTGCCGAGTCAAAGTAATCCCAGAGTTGGTGACAACAATCAACAGATGTTGGGGTCAAGATGGCTCAACACCCTTTAAATCAACTCCGCTTCCACACTTCATCTTAAGCTAAAGCACAGAACAGTCCTGTGCTCTGACAGACACTATACACACTGTATAGTATATATACCAATCTACTGCCTTCACCGTCTATAACTGCCTTGCACTGTAATCATAACTACCTAACTCATCATATAGTCTACTGGTTTTTACCGTTTACATACCTGTATGACAGCCATGTACAACATACTATTACACGGTCTATATATACTGTTGGATATATCCCTGTTCACATACCTATATATTACAGATATACATCCATCTGTATATATCCCATATGGAAATCATATATTGTTAATACACTTTACTGTTACATTTCCACTCTGGTTAGATGCAAACTTATTTTCGTTGTACTGTACTTGTGCTGTGCAATTACAATACATTCTCTGAATCTAATCTAACACAACCACTGCACAAACATCGTTCCAACACAACCATTATTGCACAACTGTAGGCTCTAGGCTACGTAGAACAGGCACATATTTTGTTCCCCGCTAGCTGGTGGAAGACATGACTCTACTTGATGCTGCAAGGAAACAGATGCAAGCCAAAATGTCAAATCTTAAATTATTTTTCTTTTTCTTTATATCAGGGATAGGTGTCTGAAATTAAATCACACTCTCTTTCACTTGATTGATCTGGTTAGGAAATAAATGGCCTTAATCTGAAGTGAATTAGTCATATGGGGTTAGAGTTTGTTTTGATCACCAAACACATTGTAGTCAGGCATGTTCTGGACCATCTATATACCACCCACACACACCCACCCACACACAGAGCGTGGTGTACGTGTGTGAGAGCTTGTGAGAGGACAGTGTAGGTAGGGGAATAGCTAGAAGTACTTCTTCTAGTACCTAGTGGTAGCTTTGCTGCAGGTCAACTTCTTCCAGTGTAAAGTAATCTGTAACTGTTCAGAGTAGCTTCCCCCAACACGCCACATGTAGCTTCCCCAACACGCCACATGTAGCTTCCCCAACACGCCACATGTAGCTTCTCCAACACAGCACATGTAGCTTCCCCAACACATGTAGCTTCCCCAACACATGTAGCTTCCCCAACACATGTAGCTTCCCCAACACATGTAGCTTCCCCGTAGCTTCCCCAACACATGTAGCTTCCCCAACACATGTAGCTTCCCCAACACATGTAGCTTCCCCAACACATGTAGCTTCCCCAACACATGTAGCTTCCCCAACACGCCACATGTCATTATAGCTCAATCTGCTGCTCCAACCCGTCCTAATGCCTTTTGTAGTCAGAAAAGGGGAACTACAAGAAAAATGTATAGTATATATTAAAATGTTTACATTTAGTAATTTAGCTGACGCTTTTATCCAAAGCGACTTACAAGTTCTGTACAACAAGTCATCAGGAAGGGCACAACTCTATCAGCTGAGTAACAATGTTCATCAAAGTGTTGAGTGCTACAGTGTAGGTTAGTATATTAGGACAAGGTTAGTAAGGTTAGTTCTTATTAAAAAAAAATTATAATTTGATATTGATTGAAGAAGTGTGTCTTTAGTCGAAAGATGGGTGTGTGTGTGTGTAAGAGCGAAAGATTAGACAGGTTTCGGCTGTCCTAACTGTGGTGGGAAGAGCGTTGATATATCAAAGAGTTCAGCTGTATAATAAAAGCAGCCTGCAGGGAGGAGATAAAGTTTTAATTCAACATCCAAAATCCATCATCCCCTTTACTGAGAAGGAAGTCAGGACTCTTTGAAGAGGAGAACTTCATGGAAAAGGATTTAGAGCAAACTGGACCCTTATGAAAAATTATATGGCCGTCATTTTCGGTCACTACTATGATCGTAGTGATCAAAATAGGATGCAAATACCGTGATATTACCATTGGTATCGCAGATGGCTTCAGGCCCTTCTGGCTTATACTGTAAAATAAAACTGGATAAAAGTGTGGAACTTCTTTGTGGAACTTCTTTGGATGGAATATCACGCGGGGGAAACTTTCCTTTTGATGCGAGGATGGAGGAGAGCTTCATAAAAGCTGAGAGGGGTTAGAGGTCAAGAGGGTGAGGAGAGATCTGAGCCTGAGGGGACACCGCAAGGCCACGAGGTTCAGAGACCCCCCCAGTCTAAAATAAGAAAGCTAAACCTCTAAAATCTAAACACGCTCTCTGCCTTGCTCGCTTTAGAAAAGGAACACGCCAACATTATGGGAAATGAGCTCACCGTCTTCTCCAGAGTCAGACAAGAAGATAGATACCAATTCACTCTCGGTGTGTTCAGTAGAAAGCTATCCAGCTGCAAGCTAGCCTACTTTAGCACAAATGAAATGGAAGCGGATATGGACCACTAGCCTCGCTGATGACCAAAAACAACTCTCCCGGAGTTTTAAGCTAAGCTAGTGGTCCGTATTCCGCTTCCATTAATTTGTGCTGAGCTAGACAGTGGACACTAGAGAGGAAATTGGCATCCATCTTCTTGTCCGACTCTGGGAAATACCATACAAGCATTTCACATAATGTTGGCGACGTGTTCCTTAACAAACGACTAACCATCTTACTGTCTTTTACTATTATACACTTTGCTATTAAATAATTACCTTGCCTATATTACTACCTACTATGCTACTATGTCTATACTACCTTACCATGTACTCAAGAGTGTAGCACTCAAGTTCAACACTGTTTGACAAACAATATCAAACATTGTTTGCTATGGGTGGTCTCTCAGTGTCATCTATACCAGCATCATATACTTAGAAAATTCTCCTGGGTGCTCTCAGTGTCATCTCAGAATGCTCTCAGTGTCATCTATTATATACCATCATATACTCAGAACATTCTCCTGGGTGTCTCTCAGTGTCATCTATACCACCATATACTCAGAACATTCTCCTGGGTGTCTCTCAGTCTCATCTATACCACCATATACTCAGAACATTCTCCTGGGTGTCTCTCAGTGTCATCTATATACCACCATATACTCAGAACATTCTCCTGGGTGTCTCTCAGTGTCATCTATAGCATTCCTTTCAATTAATTGTCCATGGAGCAGTTTCAGACTTATACGTATACTTGATGGCATCACACATTGCAGTCTTATCTCTCTAGTTTTTGGATCTGGGAGAGAGTTGCTCATGTTGAATAATATTTACGGACAGTGTATCACAGGAATGTATGAATTGTGAAATTGGTCATAGTTAGTTAATACCATTAGGCAGAAGGAGTGAACAACATTCTGATCTGATCATCAAACACTATTATGTTGAGAGCCGTGGCACCGCATCACACCACACACATGCACACGCAAACACACACACACACAAGGAACGGCCAACAAGACACGGTGAGGAATGGCTGGAGTGTATGTTGAGAAAGATAGTGAGTGAAAAAGATTAGAGATTGTGTGTGGGTGAGTGAGTGAGTGAGTGAGTGAGTGCATGTGCAGCGTACGCGAGAGATTGTGTGAGTGAGAGTCTGTGTGTGTGTGTGTGAGTGAGAGTCTGTGTGTGTGTGAGTGAGTCTGTGTGTGAGAGTCTCTGTGTCTGTGTGTGTGAATGAGACGAGAGTCTGTGTGTGTGAGAGAGAGAGAGAGCGAGAGAATGTGTGTGTGTGTGTGTGTGTGTGTGTGTGTGTGTGTGTGTGTGTGTGTGTGTGTGTGTGTGTGTGATACAGGCAGGTCCTCTGGGGCTAAAACAGGGTTGGCTCTCAGACTGAGGAGACTCCCTTCCTCCCAGATGAGCCGTGTGTTTTAATTACAGCATATGAACAGCTCTCCACATGGGGCTCATTATGAGAGAGAGAGAGAGAGAGAGAGAGAGAGAGAAAGAGAGAGGGTGAGAGTGAGCGAGAGAGAGGGAGAGCGAGAACATAAAAGAGAACTGAAAAGCAAGATGAAAGAGACATAGGGAGCAAAAGGAGGGCAAAAATGAAGGATGGCAGATGAAGAGAAGGAAATTAAGTGAGAGAGAGAGAGAGAGAGAGAGAGAGAGAGAGAGAGAGAGAGACGACTGTGCTCATTTAGCCGTAGAGAGTGTAAAGACTTGATACAGGATCCTTATATCAAGCAGTGTTGTATCCCATATCATAAGACCAACACACCAAAGCTAATATTGACCTTATGACCTCTAGTATGCTGCACACTCCTATCCTCCTACTCCTATATTTCCTAAAGAAAACAGCACATGTTTATGACCAGGTCAAAATGGTCATACTCCTTTTTTGTCAAAACAGACATTACGGGATAGTTGTGAGAAAATGACACGATTAAATTATGGAAAATGCTAAATCCTGCAAAGCCTAATTTTCATGTACATTTACATTTTACTTTAGGTACACCATCCTGGACATTTACATTTCAATTTTACTGTATATTTTCGGACTGCATATTTTAGAATATAGATACATATTTTAGAATGTATATCTCTGGCTGTATTTTCTTACATTTGTATTCTTATTTTTTTTCTTTTTACTTTTGACTAACTGAATGTTCATTGTGAGTGAGTGACCAGTGGTGCTGAATTTCCCTCTGGATCAATAAAGTACTTCTATTCTATTCCATTTACTGAATTCCAATGCTTTGCTTCTTGCTTTCATTCATCCATCAGAGCCCGTCCCGTGTTGTAGTGCTGTTGAATCATAATCACTCACTGCCGGAGACTATTGTCCCAACAGCGTTGGAAACAAGGTGTAGCAGGAACGGACTGACTCAGACCAGATGTGAAACTTCCAGAGGGCACTAAATGAAAAGGATAAACAGTATCTTGTCCAGACAAAGGGAGGTGAGGATCCTATGTTACACACCTCCTTCCACCGGGGAGGTTTGGAGAACGAGGGGGGGGGGGGCTTCATTATCCCCGATAAGGATATCCTGGTAGTGCAAGACTGCATCCTGTTCAAAGTACTACACACTTCCTGAATCCCGTTGTTAAAAAGGAACACACCAACTTTTTTGGAAATTAGCTTATTTGCCGTCTTCCCCAGAGTCAGACAAGAAGATACCCTTCTCATCGCTCTGTGTGTAAGACAAGAATATAGATACCCTTCTCATCTCTCTGTGTGCAAGACAAGAAGATAGATATCCTTCTCATCTGTGTGCAAGACAAGAAGATAGATATCCTTCTCATCTCTGTGTGCAAGACAAGAAGATAGATATCCTTCTCATCTCTGTGTGCAAGACAAGAAGATAGATATCCTTCTCATCTCTGTGTGCAAGACAAGAAGATAGATACCCTTCTCATCTCTGTGTGCAAGACAAGAAGATGGATACCCTTCTCATCTCTGCGTGTGCAGTACAGAGAGAGAGACCTGCAGTATGCTAGCTAGCTTAGCACAATGACTGGAAGCGGATAGCCTACCGTCAAAAGTAACGAGCTACACTTCAAAATCGATCTTATTTACACGTTGCGATTTGTGCATTTACCACATGTAGAGCGCAGTGATCAAACGCAGCACCCCTAAAGCCCAATGGATTTAGGTAGTTCTCAACACATCTTAGTTCTCATCACATCTACTTAGTTCTCATCACATCTACTTAGTTCTCATCACATCTACTTAGTTCTAAGGCTGTCCCCGAAAGCCTGTTTTTGGGATTCGAACTTCGTCAGGGTTTTTAGAACGAATATTCGAACCTTCGTTTTTAATTTAAAAAAATAAGAATTTCAAAAAAAAATTGTAATACTTTTAAATTTTAAATTTTTTAAATATCCTCAAACTAAATCCTCAATTTGAATAAAGTGATTAATCTGATTAAATTAGTATTTTTTTTTATCAACTTTCCAGCCCCAGACCCAGCCCATGGAGAAGCCCCAGCCCAACTAAATCAATTAAATCAACTTTATTGAATGAATATAACTCATCAGTTTCTTTTAATACTATAATATTAGTGTAGCCTAATCTTTATCTGCAACTGTGACGAAAACCCCCAATTCCATCACATCTACTTAGTTCTCATCACATCTACTTAGTTCTCATCACATCTACTTAGTTCTCATCACATCTACTTAGTTCTCATTACTTAGTTCTCATCACATCTACTTAGTTCTCATCACATCTACTTAGTTCTCATCACATCTACTTAGTTCTCATTACTTAGTTCTCATCACATCTACTTAGTTCTCATCACATCTACTTAGTTCTCATTACTTAGTTCTCATCACATCTACTTAGTTCTCATCACATCTACTTAGTTCTCATCACATCTTAGTTCTCATCACATCTACTTAGTTCTCATTACTTAGTTCTCATCACATCTACTTAGTTCTCATTACTTAGTTCTCATCACATCTACTTAGTTCATCACATCTACTTAGTTCTCATCACATCTACTTAGTTCTCATCACATCTACTTAGTTCTCATCACATCTACTTAGTTCTCATCACATCTTAGTTCTCATCACATCTACTTAGTTCTCATCACATCTACTTAGTTCTCATCACATCTACTTAGTTCTCATCACATCTACTTAGTTCTCATCACATCTACTTAGTTCTCATCACATCTTAGTTCTCATCACATCTACTTAGTTCTCATTACTTAGTTCTCATCACATCTACTTAGTTCTCATCACATCTACTTAGTTCTCAACACATCTTAGATCTACATACTCATACATTACATAAATATATATATATATATATATACATTAACAAATAAATAGTCATCATATTGGTGTGATAATGTTGCCATGTGTGATGTATGAAACTGAAACATAACACAAGTATTTCAGAAATTATTGTGAGAAATTTGACTTACCATAGATTGTTATTCATTTAATACAACAAATGTGTGTATAACAACATAAAAACACCCAGAGATTATGTTCACCTGGCCCTACATCCGCTACTGCTTCTAAGATCTATTAAGATTCACAACAACTCCAATCAACTGCAGAGAAACACAAGCATCATTGATAGCTGGCCAGTGGCTGCTATAAAACAGTACAGTTTACAACCATTAGGGGGCAGTGCTAAGCTGTGTGTGTGAGAGAGGGAGAGAGGGAGAGGGAGAGAGGGAGAGGGAGAGGGAGAGGGAGAGGGAGAGGGAGAGGGAGAGGGAGAGGGAGAGGGAGAGGGAGAGGGAGAGGGAGAGGGAGAGAGGGAGAGAGACGACTGTGCTCATTTAGCCGTAGAGAGTGTAAAGACTTGATACAGGATCCTTATATCAAGCAGTGTATCCCATATCATAAGACCAACACACCAAAGCTAATATTGACCTTATGACCTCTAGTATGCTGCACACTCCTATCCTCCTACTCCTATATTTCCTAAAGAAAACAGCACATGTTCATGACCAGGTCAAAATGTTCATAGACAGAGGGAGGGGAGAGAGAGAGAGAGAGAGAGAGGATGAGCATAAACCGAGGGAGAGAGAGAGAGAGGGAAAGAGAGAAAGGAGAGAGCAAAAGAGGGACATAGTGAGAGAGAGAGGGATGATGAGCATAGACAGAGGGAGAGAGGTTGCGAGAGAGGGAGAGAAGAGAGGTAGAAAGAGAGTGAGAGAGAGCGAGAAGAGAGGGAGAAGAGAGGGAAAAAGAGAGAAGGAAAGAGCGAGAAAAGAGGACTGTGCTCATTAAGCAGTAGAGTAAAGACTTGATAATGCAGGATGAGCAGAGACAGAGAGAGAAGCACTCAAGCACTAGAATAGAGATCTGCTTTTACCTTTCCGAGCTGATATAATATCTAAACTCCAAGTCAAGCTATAATCATAGGACTTTTGTCGACTAAACAATTAGTTCATTTAATCTACAAATCTAGAAAATTGTGTTTTCCCACCTGCACTCATACAAAGAGACCTCTTTCAATCCACTACTGACCATAAATGTGACCATGTTTAAGGAAGCAACTCACTGAGCATGAAAAACAACTACAGTTCATCTTCTAACCCAGTCTTTCTTGATCAACTAAAAAACCGACCAATGGGTGAAGGGCTACATGATTAGATTCAAATGTATTGTCATTATACTACAGTACAACGAAAAGAGGTTTGGCATCCAACCAGAGTGCAAATGTAACAGTAATATGTACAGGTGATTAAACTGGGTACAAAACATACAAATGAGTACTACCGCATGTAGTGCTAATCAGATGTATGTACAGAGTTGTAGTATAATGTGTATTGTGCACAGTGATACAGGTATAAGGACAGTGGTAGTAGTCATACTGGCCAGCAGCGTAACTAGTAAGAGTAGGATATGTACAGATATAGATCTAGTAAAGGACTGTGTGCAGGTAAGTACAGACAGGTGTGGATAGGTATATGCGTTGAGAATAAATATAGATTTATATGCATACAGCATTATTGTACAAGCCATCATACAGAGCTATGGTTTATATGCAGGTATATTCAGACATACGTTTTATAGTATCCGACTATCCATAGGTCTCATAAACGTCACAGCACTTCACACTGAGACGTTATCCTCTGGGATATGTGGCATAATATCGACCACAAGGGGAGGAATGTTGACTGTAATCACCAGCGAGTTTATCTGCTTTTCTCTTTTCTTGTTCCGCCTTCCCCTCCTATTTCACTCCCCTCTCCTCGTTTCCTTCCCCTCCTATTTCACTCCCCTCTCCTCGTTTCCTTCCCCGCCTATTTCACTCCCCTCTCCTCCTTTCCTTCCCCTCCTATTTCACTCCCCTCTCCTCCTTTCCTTCCCCTCCTATTTCACTCCCCTCTCCTCCTTTCATCTCTCTTCTCCTCTCCCTCCCTCTCCTTTTCTTCCTCCCTCTCTCCCCTTCCTCCCTCTCCCTTCATCTCTCCTCTCCCCTCCCTCCCTCTCCTTTCCTTCCTCCCTCCCTCTCCTTTCCCCCTCTCCTTTCCTTTCATCTCTCCTCTCCTTCCTCCCTCCTCTCCTATCTCCTTCCTTCCTTCCTTCCTCCCTCTCCTTTCCTTTCATCTCTCCTCTCCTTCCTTCCTCCCTCTCCTTCCTTCCTTCCTCCCTCCCTCTCCTTTCCTTTCATCTCTCCTCTCCTTCCTCCTTCCTCCCTCCTCTCCTATCTCCTCTCCTCTCCTTCCTCCCTCCTCTCCTATCTCCTCTCCTCTCCTTCCTCCCTCCTCTCCTATCTCCTCTCCTCCCTCCCTCCCCCTCCTTATCCGATGGGCAGCGAAGGTGAGCTTGTGAATTCCTGACGTGCCGCTGCCTGCAGCGTCTTCTTCCTTATATGAAGGGAAGAGCGAGAGAAAGAGAAACGGGTGGCGGCGGAGGTTACGGGGCAGATCATGTTGATAAGACCCAGCTTGAGGAATTAGAAGACAAGATAGAGCCCATCAGAGACAGAGAGACCAGCCGCTCTGTCTCTCCTGTAGTCTCTTTCTCCCCCTAGCTGTCGGGCTGGGAGGGAATTTGGGTGCTGGGACCTGGGTTCAGATCACTGCTATTACCTTATTGAGGCAACAGTAATATTAGTTGAGGTAGAAATAGTACCACAAGTGTCCTACTTTTAGTCTGTTTTGGACTCGACGGGAAGGTCAGTGGAATGTGTTCTGGAATGGTTCATGCAAACAAAGATGCTGTCAACTTGTGTCAAGTAATCTATTTTATTGTAAGATTATATTTTGACATATTATTGCATAATGCAATGCATGTCTTAACTACAGCCTATAATAAGGTCCCGCCCCTCTCTGACTGGAGTGAGGTTCTGGTAACTAAATAAAGAGTTATCCTCCGTGGAGGAAACGGAAGGTGTGGATCAGAGCCGAGACTGAAGGACTGCTGCCTACTCAACACATTCACCTGACAGAACTAAGCTGTCTATAGATGTACAGTACCATACAATACAGTACCATACAATACCATATTGTTGCCTCTTCTGACGTGACAATGGAGCCAAGTAAACACTATATGCCCACAATGTTGGGACTTGTTGACCAAACTCATTTCACCACACAGTTCAAACGCCCACTAGCTGTGGGGCCTACAGTGACGATGCTTGTCGTCAATCATCCTTATTGCTCATCAACACTACTCAAGAGAATGGCAATAAAAAGCGTGCATACCATTTTGTTCATTTGTCTGAAACAGCCCACAAAAAAACAACCATGGAGCCATCGGTCTTGTTCTGCTTCATAATGTTATTCCCAGGGTCTTTCTTGGGCAGTAATATATGTCCCTTGATAATCTATGATTGACCAGCCAGTCCTTTGATAACCGCCAGTCCGTTGATTATTCTGATTTTGGCCTGCAAAGGTCCGACTTGTTTGAAAGGCTCAACAAATATGACTGTCTTTTTTACATTTCACCAGTTTTCCATTGTGTTGCCTACTTTATTTTTTTTAACTATCTTTTTCCCCCCTCCTCTTTTTCCGATTTTTCTCCCATCCCCTGTTAGTTGTTATGCCAATTCCCAACTCCCTTCCTGGTTGTTGCGCACCCCCCCTACTGTTGGTCCGGGAGGCCGGAGACTATCACATGCTATCCTCCGACACATGCGCAGCCAGCCGGCAGCCAGCCTGGTAGTTCAGATTCTCACTGGGAGAGTGTAACGTGTGGAAGGTCACACTACCTCCCTCCAGATCCTTCCTTCGCTGAGCAGGCGCCCCGACCGAACTGTAGGAGTATTTTTCTGTTTACAACGCCCAGGACCCACCCATCAGCTTTCCCACCCTCTAATACTGCCAATTGTATTAGTACGGACGACCAGCCAAACTGAAAACAATGTGGAGAGCTGGGATCGAACACGCGAACCCAGCGTCTCCAGCATTGGTGGTGAGTGCCTTGCCCACTGCACCACCTGGCCGCCCTTGTGTTGCCTACTTCACACCGTTTACAGTAGGCTACTTCACGCTGTTTACAGTACGCCACTTCACATGCACTCAATGAATCTTCCCCATTGACAGTTTAATACACAGGTACGTGCCGTTTAGAATTCAACAGGTACTCAAACTGAGGCATGTGCCGTTTAGAATTCAACAGGTACTCAAACTGAGACACGGTGCTGTTTTGAACTCAACAGGTACTCAAGCTGAGCTGTTTTGAACTCAAAAAGGTACTCAAACTGAGGTATGTGCTGTTCAGACCCTTGAGGTCTTTATTAAATCCCAGTTTAAGACTCATCTAATCTCCCTGGCCTTTGACCAGAGCTGAGCCTGCCTCCTAGGTCGTTACTTTTAGTCCTTTTATGCCTTGTTTTTGTATTCTACTGCACTTTTCTTTTTATTTCCATCTGAACCCCTGCATTTATTTGTATTTGCACTTTTTGCACGTTTATATTGATTGTATATGTATTTTTTCTTTGCTCCATGCTTTTATCTGTGAAGCACTTTGGTACAGTCTCAACTGTTGTAAATGTGCTATATAGATTTATGATTATGATTAGAACTCAACAGATACTCAAACTGAGGAGCATGCCCACCCAGTGTAGTGAAAGGTTTTGAGATATGACTTTTCAGGAGAGCTAGATGGAAATCTTTTCTGGGGCAGTCATAAAAATGCTAGTTTTACTCCGCTCTAAATCTAAGACATACAAGTCTAAACTTAGAGAACGTGCCGTCCCTGGTGTTCACTTTATTTAAAATGTTTACACATTCACCCTATAAAATGAATACAAAATATATATATATATATATATATATATATATATATATATATATATATATATATATATATATATATATATATATATATATATATATATATATATATATTCTTTTTACAATTTAACCATTAAGAATACCCGGTTAATTTAATGTGACTGGTTAACATTAAATATCATACAATACCATATCATACAATACTGCACCATACAAATGCAACTTTTAAACAGACAAACACCCCACACACACGCACAGGTGCTTAACCAGATGAAAAACAGTGCATACAGGTGGCTCTGCTGTAGAAGCTCCACATAGCGGAGAGAGGCTGAGGTATTCTAGAGGTATCTAGGCCCACTATAAATACCTCCCGACCCTGACCTGCGCAGCGCAGAAACATACAGTGATGATAAATGGCGGAGCTGGTCAACAGGTCACCCAACCGACCACACATGGCCTATATCTCATATATATATACATATATATATCTTCTATACTACTGGTGGTGACAGTATGGCTACTCTGCTATACTACCCTCTTCTATACTACTGGTGACACAGTAGGTCTCCTCTACTCTACTAGTTACTAGTACTGGTGACACAGTAGGTCTACTCTACTATACTAGTACTGGTGGTCACAGTAGGTCTACTCTACTAAACTAGCATATTCTATACTACTGGTGAAACAGTAGGCCTACTCTTCTATACTACTGGTGAAACAGTAGGCCTACTCTACTATACTAGCCTCTTCTATACTACTGGTGACACAGTAGGCCTACTCTTCTATACTACTGGTGACACAGTAGGCTTACTCTGCTATACTAGCCTCTTCTATACTACTGGTGACACACTAGGCCTACTCTGCTAAACCACTGACTACTAGCATGGTTTACTACCTTAGCTTCAGCTTAGCATATTTACTCCGTAGCTCTGTCATATATATTCACAAATAACTATGTATAGTCAAAGTCACAATAAAAAAATCTGTATAGTCAAAGTCACAAATGAAATAATCTGTATATTCAAAGTCACAATAAACAATCTGTATCGTCTAAAAATCACAAATAATCTGTATGGTCAAAATCACAAATAATCTGTATAGTCAAAGTCACAAATAACAATCTGTATAGTCAAAGTCACAAATAACAATCTGTATAGTCAAAGACACAATTTAACAATCTGTATCAAAATCACAAATAATCTGTATAGTCAAAGTCACAAATAACCAGGGTTTCCCATTAATGACCTAGACTGTGGCGGTCTAATTAGTCCCGCCACAGTTGTATAATGAACCAAAAAAAATTATTATTAGAAAAAGACTAAATGTATTTTTTTTTGTTGCTATGTTTTATATAAAGTTTGCCAATAGGGATGTATCAGTAGTATTGGCAGTGGTAGTAGTCGTAATAGTAATCCACTATATTTTTTTATTTTCAAAAAAATAAACCAGTTCAACACAGGTAACCACTTTTGCTTCATTTCTTTGATGGCTCAAGTGTATGCTCTAGTCCAGTGGCTCCCAAACCTCTCCTCGAGACACCCCAGCCGTTCCATGTATTTTTTAAATTCCACCACCAGCACACCTGATTCAACTAATAAAGGGCTAATTAGGTTGAATCAGGTGTGCTGGTGGTGGAATTTAACCAATACATTGAACGGCTGGGGTGCCTCGAGGAGAGGATTGGGAGCCACTAGTCTAGTTGATTTTGTGTTTTGAGCACAAAGTTCATCATAGATCTAGCCTCTTTATTTTGCTCTCAAAGTGCACCAGATTGATGCATTTAACTTTAAAATGTACCAAAAAAAGAAAGTTACGGGGGGCATGCCGCCGGAGCCCCTAGAGCAGTGGTGCCCAACCAGTCGATCGCGATCGACAGGTAGATCGCGGGCTGATTTCAAGTAGATCTTGATTAATAAAATTTGATTGTTAAAAAAAAAAAAAAAAAAAAAAAAAAAAAAAGGATTAACTACAACAAGCAATGCTGTTTGTTATTTAAGATGAGGTCGGACTCGGCACTGACAGATTTGTGTTCATTATGCTGCTTTTATAAAGCCTCAAATGACTGCTTACAATATACAATTTTGGCTGGTAGCTCTCGGCTAGGTGGTAAATTAAAAAGTAGATCTTGGTTCAAAAAAGGTTAGGCACCCCTGCCCTAGAGGGTTGGAGGTTCACCCCCCATAGTCTCTGAAAATCCTGTGGGAAAGACTGAATAACTATCTGTAGTCAAAGTCTCAATACACAATCTGTATCGTCAAAGTCATGCCTCCAAGAGGAGTTAACCATTCAAATAAACATGTTTTTTAGTGGAGGGGATCATTGAGATGATTTTGTGCATATTGTAAAGACAGTAGGGAGTAGGGAGTCGGGACACTGATCAAAATGATGAAAGTAATTTCCTCTTGTGATTCACTCCTCAATGACAGTGTTTCACTCCTCAATGACTGTCATTGACAGTGTGTCACTCCTCAATGACAGACAGTGTGTCACTCCTCAATGACAGACTGTGTCACTCCTCAATGACAGACAGTGTTTCACTCCTCAATGACAGACAGTGTGTCACTCCTCAATGACAGACTGTGTCACTCCTCAATGACAGTGTTTCACTCCTCAATGACAGTGTTTCACTCCTCAATGACAGACAGTGTGTCACTCCTCAATGACAGACAGTGTGTCACTCCTCAATGACAGACAGTGTGTCACTCCTCAATGACAGACAGTGTGTCACTCCTCAATGACAGATGCAGTGACAGAAACAGGTCAACTTCATAAGCCCACGCTGCAACACACTCAGTTTGACTGCATGGATTATCATTCTGACTCACTACAGCTTGGCATTTTATTTATTTATTTGCACAGTGATTTTCCATCAAACGCCTTTTTAAACAGTCATAATTTAACTGACAACTGCATGTAGCCTGCTCCTCAATTCTTTCATCAGCAAAGCAGCTTTAGCCGCCCTGCTCTGGGTGTAGTCACACACGCTGCTCAGAGACTGTCCTGCTCTGGGTGTAGTCACACACGCTGCTCAGAGACTGTCCTGCTCTGGGTGTAGTCTCACACGCTGCTCAGAGACTGTAGCTGCTCTGGGTGTAGTCACACACGCTGCTCAGAGACTGTAGCTGCTCTGGGTGTAGTCTCACACGCTGCTCAGAGACTGTAGCTGCTCTGGGTGTAGTCTCACACGCTGCTCAGAGACTGTAGCTGCTCTGGGTGTAGTCTCACACGCTGCTCAGAGACAGTAGCTGCTCTGGGTGTAGTCTCACACGCTGCTCAGAGACTGTAGCTGCTCTGGGTGTAGTCTCACACGCTGCTCAGAGACTGTAGCTGCTCTGGGTGTAGTCTCACACGCTGCTCAGAGACTGTAGCTGCTCTGGGTGTAGTCTCACACGCTGCTCAGAGACTGTAGCTGCTCTGGGTGTAGTCTCACACGCTGCTCAGAGACTGTAGCTGCTCTGGGTGTAGTCAGTCTTGTGGTTGACACCTCATTGCTTGGCCAGTTCCACCCACACAGCCACACGCACCTATTGCTCAGTAACAACACACTGGCTAGTGGCTACATCTCTCCTGTTCTCTCTTTCGGTTCAAATGTAGGGTTAGGCGTGGGGGTTTCTGAGTGGAGTGGAACTGCAATCATCAAAAAGGCCCAGCAGCGCCTGTACTTCCTCAGGCAACTGAGGAAGTACAGAGTCCAACAACGCCTGCTGGGTCCAATTCTACACCGCCATAATTCAAAGCATCATCACCTCATTCATCACAGTCTGGTACGGTTCCACTGACGAACACAAACTCCAACGCATCACCAAGACAGCCTCCAAAATGATTGGCTGCCCCCTCCCCTCTCTGGACTCCTATCTACACCTCACACACAGTCACCCGCTCTGGTAAAATAGTCAACGATCCCTCCCACCCAGCACACCACTTATTCCAGCGCATGCCCTCAGGTCGCTACAGGTCCATTTTAACCAGCAGACATGCACGCTTCAAAAACAGTTTTTTCCCCACAGCAGTCCGAACTGGAGGGGATCAGTGTGTTGTTACATTAAACACCCTGGCCCGCCCCCCTTTGCACAGACGGGCAAGCATCCGTCACTGACTGACACTGTTACCTGTATGTATATATGTATTTATTGTGGGGATTGGGAGGTGGGATGGGGGCGTTTGATGTCTGATGTTTCATGTTGATGTCCCAGTGCTTAAACTGTACCGCAAACAATTACCACCAACCATCGTTGTGTGGCATTAAAGTATCTTGTATCTTTTTGGAGGGTTAGGTGTGGGGGTTTGTTTGAGTAGAGGGTTGGGTGTGGGGGTTTGAGTAGAGGGTTAGGTGTGGGGGTTTGTTTGAGTAGAGGGTTAAGTGTGAAGGTTTGTTTGAGTAGAGGGTTAGGTGTGAAGGTTTGTTTGAGTAGAGGGTTGGGTCAGGTGTGGGGGTTTGTTTGAGTAGACTACTAGACTCAGTAGAGGGTTAGGTGTGGGGGTTTGTTTGAGTGGAGCCTGGAGGGTTAGGTGTGGGGGTTTGTTTGAGTGGAGGGTTAGGTGTGGGGGTTTGTTTGAGTGGAGTGTTAGGTGTTGGGGTTTGTTTGAGTGGAGGGTTAGGTGTGGGGGTTTGTTTGAGTAGAGGGTTAGGTGTAGGGGTTTGTTTGAGTAGAGGGTTAGGTGTGGGGGTTTGTTTGAGTGGAGGGTTAAGTGTGGGGGGTTGTTTGAGTGGAGGGTTAGGTGTTGGGGTTTGTTTGAGTGGAGGGTTAGGTGTGGGGGTTTGTTTGAGTGGAGGGTTAGGTGTAGGGGTTTGTTTGAGTGGAGGGTTAGGTGTGAAGGTTTGTTTGAGTAGAGCAGTGGTTCTCAAACTGTGGTACGCGTACCACTAGTGGTACTTGGTGGTACTGCTGGTGGTACTTGAAAACATTTCCAAAAAAGCTAAAAAAAAAAAAAAAAAAATATTGCAGTCAGGCCACTGAACTTAGAAGCAGGCCAGTGTTTCTGGTTGTGGCAGCGCGATAGTTAGATAATCTAAGTGGGGAACAACCAGGAGATCACTGTGACAGAGAGTAATGCACTAATGCAGTCTAAACAGTCATAAATCTTTAATTCAACTTCAGCCCTGATCATAACCATTTATTTTTAGATTTCTTGTAATGTCAGATAAAAAATGAAATACTCCCACTTTTCTGAAAAGAGTTGGTGTTAAATCTGACATTACAAAAAAATCCATCAAAATATGTGTTGCTGCTAATCATTGACACATGCCTAGCCTGTAATAATCCCCCCCAGAAAAATGTACTTTGCATTTGATATATTGTAAATATTTTACTTTTTTGTGTTTTATTTAACAATAATTTGTGATGCCATCACACAAACTGGCATTTAAAGGGTAAAAATTCAAAAATTCCTGCACCAGAATGCAGAAAATTAAGTTTTTGTAACAAAATAATTGTGTGTGTGTGTGTGTGTGTGTGTGTGTGTGTGTGTGTGTGTGCGTGTGTGTGAGTGTGAGAGAGAATGACGGACAATTGCTTGCTGTGTGAGAGAGAGAGAGAGAGAGAGAGAGAGAGAGAGAGAGAGAATTAAGTACATTTGCTGAAATACAGTTGTTCTTAATTTTCTCACTTGCTATGTGAGAATGTTAGTTATTATGTTCTCAATGCCCCTTGCATTGTATGAGTTGTGTGGAAGCGTTTGCTAGTTCTAGTGCTATGCCTTTGTACATTGTGGCTGTGTCTGACAAAAGTTAACAATAAATAATGGTATTAGGAATACATTTGCCTCCTGCGTGAACTGTGCATAGCTGAATAGACTGTATTTTAACTAGAGTTGTTCCGATACCGATACCAGTATCGGAAATGCCGCCGATACTGCCTAAAATGCTGGTATCGGTATCGGCGAGTACCCTCTAATGTTGCGCTCCGATACCATATGACGTAATTTATCAACAACACTGCGGACGTTGGGCTCTGTAGATATACCCTACTCGCTGAGTGAGCATTATAAAACAAACGTGCTTAATCGACCGTGAATTAAAGTGTCAATTGCCATTTGTCATTTTAACAGCAGAGCAGATACTTTCTTAAAATGCCATCGTCCCGACAGAGCGCTGTTGACTGGGAGCTCTGATGAGTTCGCTTGGTGGCTGGTGTTATTAGCAGTGAACAGCTAACCGAAAGCTAGCTTTGACGTTACCTTGGCTAAAGTTGGGGCTATTCATAACACAGCAATAATGGCTGCAGACCTGCAAGCAAAGTACAGCAAGTTGGCAAAGGAGTATTCCAAGTTAAATCACAATGTCACCAGTAACGTTACAGTCTTCTATGGTCTTTCCATATACCGGTAACTTATGCTAGCTAACCTAGCTCACGTTAACGTAGTCATTGCACAATTGCACGTCGCGTACACAATTAATGACATGTTGCGGACAGCCATATCGGCGACAATGTTTAGCTTTTAGTGCCAAATGATAAGAGTCTGAGGCGGAGTCTCAAAAGAGAATGTTGAATATTTATTGTGCAAAAATCACAACAGTTCCTCTGCTACTTCACCGGAGTCTTGACTGAGTAGGGTATATCTGCAGAGCCACTTGGTAACGAGTGCAAAGCGAGTGGATCTAGAGTAGGGTATATCTGCAGTCCTGCAGCCCCATACTCATTGATTAATGATACTAATACAAATCTATACAATCACCTGTTGAATAAATACCATTACTTTCTAGTTATTACTAAAAAACAGTATATATAAAACAGTATCTGTAAAAAAATATATATATATATATAATTTTTATACCTTTTTTTTTTTTTTTTTTATGTATGCACTGGTATCGGATACGTATCGGTATCGGCCGATACCCAAAGCTTAGGTATCGGAATCGGATCGGAAAGGAAAAAATGGTATCGGAACATCTCTAATTTTAACACCGGTCATATGGTGGTACTTGGAGAGCCAGCTACGTTCTCAGGTGGTACTTGGTGTAAAAAATTTGAGAACCACTGGAGTAGAGGGTTAGGTGTGGGGGTTTGTTTGAGTGGAGGGTTAGGTGTGGGGGTTTGTTTGAGTAGAGGGTTGGGTGTGGGGGTTTGTTTGAGTGGAGGGTTAGGTGTGGGGGTTTGTTTGAGTGGAGGGTTAGGTGTGAAGGTTTGTTTGAGTAGAGGGTTAGGTGTGGGGGTTTGTTTGAGTGGAGGGTTAGGTGTGGGGGTTTGTTTGAGTGGAGGGTTAGGTGTGGGGGTTTCCAGTAAGGTTAAATGTACACTATGGGTGGGAGGGTAGAGACTGCAATTAGGCTACTTTACAATACATGTAATTCTTAGAATGTGTTCACGTCTCTGGGCAAAATGGCCAACAGTGTCAGACTGTGGTTGTACTGGGCAGCACCCAGTGAATATGATTGTGAAGGAGGGCGTTGCTGGAAAAAAAGCATTGGTGCTCAGTGAATAGGTAAATAAAAATGTTTTGCCATAAACTAAGTCTACACTTATATTTCAAACCAATGATAGTGCCTTAAGGAATTCCCACACCCGTTTCTACTCATATACTGTAAATTTTACAGAAATAAACCTTTACATTTCTGTAATGTTGACCTTTGTGGGAAAAGCCTTTCTTTACTCAAAGTAACAGGACACAGCATTTCTTTCACATTAGTCTTGTAAATTCAGTTTGCAAGAATTATGTAGGTTGTCACAAAAAAACGGTTTATTTCATGTCACATCTAAAATGCAGATGGTTGATTGTTTGTCATTACGTATGATGACATTTGTATTTAAACAATGTTGTGGGGTGTCAAACTCACTTAGCAAGGGGTCCAAAATAAAAATTTAAATGCAGATGATATCACAGGTTGGACACATAATACCTTTAAAAAAAGGTTTCACACCTCACTTATTTTGTTTATCTATTAAATGTATGCATACCAGCTCAATATGCTGATGTTAATGCACTGTTCATTTAGCATAATGAATAGAATAATGGCTGTTTAAAAGGTGGGTAAGAAGGCATCATTATTTATGGATAATTGGCTTGTTTAATTTATGATTTAAAATATATTAGGATTCAATGAATTATTCTCCCACAAGAGTTTGTAAAATGAGCAATTGTAGGCTAAACTGGTCCTGGACTATTGGAGAAGGGTGACAGTGGAGGTAGAGCAATCGTCTCGTAATCCGGAGGTTCCCGGTTTGATTCCCACTCCTCCCAGGCAGCGTGTCCTTGAGCAATACACTTAACCCCTAATTGCTCCCGATGAGCAGGTTGCCACCTTGCATGGTTGCCTTCGCCGTCGGTGTGTGAATTTGTGAGTGAATAGGGGAATGTGAGGGACAAAAATTGCGAAGCACTTTGGATAAAAGCGCTATATAAATGCACCATTTATTTAAATGTTTTACATTATTTTAGAATACACACACACAAAACATCTCTCACCTAGCTTTCACTGGTCTAGCGCAAAACAATTATCTCCACGGAGAGTAGACATGTGAAATTAATTAAAATAATGATGCATTAGCAAGCTAATAATACCCATGAGGTTTCAAGTAATTATTCACCCACAGGAGTTTGTAAGATTAGCAATTATAGGTTAAATTGGTCCTGGACTTGGAGATGTTGAGTTACATGGCATTTAAATAAATATTTTAATATGAATAATTAATATAATATCTTCCGTACACAGACGGACGAGATAGGCTTTCTGCATCATGCCTAAACCAAGTGCAGTAATTACATGTCCGAACGGGTCCGCCCTGAGGACCCTAGCTGGAGCCCTCATCCAATGTCACTTTGACTATGCTTGCACTTCATGGTACAGCAACATATCAAAACAAATGAAGACAAAGCTCCAGACCTCCCAAAACAAACTAGTGAGACTCCTGCACAACCTTCACTTTAGGACTCACCTAACGCCAGCCCACTTTTGCAGGCTGGGATGGCTTAGGGTTGAAGAAAGGGTACACCAGCTTAAAATGCTACTGGTTTTTAAAGTACTAAAAGAAACGGTCCCCAAGTACCTAGTAAATTATTTTAATAAAGTAGGAGATGTCCACAAACACGCCACAAGAGGAAGCCCCACGGACCTGGTCCCGCCGAGAGTCAGGACATGCATGGGGAAAGATGCATTTTTTTACTCTGCTACGGTAATGTGGAATGCCCTGCCAACATTTATAAAACTCCTGAACTCCCCGCTCGGATTTAAATCCGCCCTAAAAACATGGCTCAGCAGCAACTCAAATTGGTCTTAAAATGTTTTTTTTATCTCTTTTATCATAACTTGGCTTTTATTTCTTTTATCATGAGTTGCTTTTAAGGGTTTGCGGATTTTCTTTTAACATTAGTTAACTGTATGAGTTGTCAGGTTAGGTTAGGTGTTTTTATAAAAAAAAAATAGAATGTGTCCTGTCAGTGTACATGTCCATTTGTGTTTCTGTGCCTTTTTATGTTCCATGTATGGACCACAATGGAAACAAGCCTTGGCTTTATTGTGTTTTATCCATTTTTGACCAGCGTTATTGACACTGTTATTGTCTCGTCTTTTAAAATGTTTTTTTGTCATACGATTTGTGTCAAAATAAAGTATTCAATCAATCAAAAAAACTGAATGCTGTGTGCTACATGTCCGAAAAGGCAATTCCAGGCACTGCATGCAACAGATTCTCTGCGCATTGTCCCAAGTGCATGTCCGAAAAGGGTTTAAGTGGAACACAGTCACGCACAAGCAATACACAGAAGAAATCTCTCACCACAGCATTTTTGGCCCACGGACCTCGAGTTTGACACCCTAGAAGGTTCCTGGAATATATGTATGGTGATTATGCCAACAGCAAGAAGCTAAACTAGATAGTGATTGTGCAAACAGCAGGAAGCTAAACTAGATAGTGATTGTGCTAACAGCAAGAAGCTAAACTAGATAGTGATTGTGCTAACAGCAAGAAGCTAAACTAGATAGTGATTGTGCTAAGAGCAGAAAGCTAAACTAGATAGTGATTGTGCTAAGATCAGAAAGCTAAACTAGATAGTGATTGTGCTAAAAGCAGAAAGCTAAACTAGATAGTGATTGTGCTAAGAGCAGAAAGCTAAACTAGATAGTGATTGTGCTAAGAGCAGAAAGCTAAACTAGATAGTGATTGTGCTAAGAGCAGAAAGCTAAACTAGATAGTGATTGTGCTAAGAGCAGAAAGCTAAACTAGATAGTGATTGTGCTAAGAGCAGAAAGCTAAACTAGATAGCGATTGTGCTAACAGCAAGAAGCTAAACTAGATAGTGATTGTGCTAACAGCAAGAAGCTAAACTAGAGTGATTGTGCCAACAGCAAGAAGCTAAACTAGATAGTGATTGTGCTAACAGCAGAAGGCTAAACTAGATAGTGATTGTGCTAAGAGCAAGAAGCTAAACTAGATAGTGATTGTGCTAACAGCAAGAAGCTAAACTAGATAGTGATTGTGCTAACAGCAGAAAGCTAAACTAGATAGTGATTGTGCTAAGAGCAGAAAGCCAACTTTAACTTATCCCTCAAAAAGATCCCTCTACGCGTTTGTTTGTTGATACAATACATTTAAGGCTTCCCGTCATCATCACACTAAATAAGGTATCAGGGTTAGCTTTAGAAGAAAGAACATTAACAAAATACCAGAGGGATTTATGAACGGTTCAGATAACAGACAGTGGGGTGCAGGGAAGATGAAAAACATCAATACAATAAGTAAAACATTTTGCGAAGCTCCTATTCCGTCCTGCAATCATGTAAATAAAAAAGCTGCGATCTGGCAACGTATTTTCACTGTCGAGTGTCAGCAAGCATGCTAGCAAGTATAGCCCGCTAGCTTGATACCATTAACTATGGTTCTAAACATTTGAACGCTCCTACCGCTAGACCAGAGTGGCTGGAGTGCGATTTATCTCTTGAATAAAATAACAGGAATTCACAGATACACCGTTTACCAACAGTCCAGTTTGTACCAGACTCAAGAGTGCCAAGTTACGTGGTGCAGTCTAAAATCCCAAACTTTTTTTGGTCTCATATGCCTACTACAACCGATGAGGTCATTGAAGCAGGCGTTCTTGTATCAGGATATGTGAAAGTGGCTGAAAGGCAGACTCTAATGCTAGAAGGCGTTCCGTGGGCACCTTATTAATATCAATATCATCACATGCCATGTGTCACATCGCCGCCCCCAAGTCAACCCGGCGTCGGAGGCTTCAGCCCCGACACGGGCCCTGCGGTTCTGGCCGCCTCAGTCTCTCGCCGTGGGTCGGCAAGGGTCACGGGACCGGGGACAGGCGGCTCTTTGTGCCCCTCAGACAGGACAATGAGAGATGGGAGGCGGTGCAGAGGGAGGGTGGGGCTGTTTGGAACGCAGGGAGCTCCACACAACATTCCGCCCCGGCCAGATCACCGCGCTGGAAAACAATCGGCGTTGTTTGAGCGAGAGTCGGTAGATAACTCCTACTAAGCACTAGCCTTTTAAATCAGTGGTAATCCTGACTCGGTATCATAAGCCCCTTTTGAACTAGAGATCCCGCAATATTGCCGTAAAAAAGACCCCTCGTTATGCTGGCTTTGCTTTTTTTTTTACACTGAACCAAAACAAAGCCAGCATAACGCCGGTCCCCATGGTGATTTTAGATACTAGCATGCCAGTGTTTCAGGTGTTTTCGTTAGCAGTTAGTGATGCGTCGGTCACGAACGATCCGTTCGAAATGAACGGCTCAGTTTGGTGAACAGGAACGAACGTCGTTCACTTCCTGAAACACAGACGTTCGCCGGAAGCGTAATAGACGTGATGAGTTTACGACTTAGTTCTTTACTATGAAAGTGCGTGACTAACCATATGAAACTATAATAAGAACACGTTTTCTTCAGTGTGCAACAGTTCACCAAACCTAGTATGCGAGCGGCTCTATTTAGTGACGTGAACGTGCCTGTGAAGGGAAATTCCCATCACTACTAGCAGTGCACATTTATACCACTCTTCAAACGCATGCAAAGTGTCTGTGCATCATATACAACGCGTTGATCTTCCGGTGGTGGGCCGTGCACATTACAAGTCTTCAAAACGTCACCTCTACGCCAGCCGCTTCTATACTTTAAGCAAGTGGCTTGTCCTTCCGCGTTCCCGTTTTGCGCTCTGATTGGCCACGCACGTTTCTGGTCATGTGACATGTGCGCCAATCGCGGGACGGCAAGTTTTTGGACGGTTAAGCTTAGGCGCTCTTTCGAAGTTGGTTAAGGTTAGAGTTTGTCTTAAAGCATGGCGATAGAACGCCTGCCCTGATTCCAAACTCTAACCTTAACCAACAAGAGTCGCCTAAGCTTAACCAGTGATAAACTAGGCGTTAGGTAGTTTGCAGGCTGTTAGACCCGGAAATAGGCGCAGAACTTGCCGTCCCACGATTGGCGCACATGTCACATGACCAGAAACGTGCGTGGCCAATCAGAGCGCAAAACGGGAATGCGGAAGGACAAGCCACTTGCTTAAAGCATAGACGCGTCCCGGCATGCCGGCTGTTCCTTTTACATCTGGTAATGTGACGACCTCTATTGATTGATTGATTGAAAAGTTTATTAACAGATTGCAGAATGGGTACAGTACAGTACATCTCAATACATACAATTGTTAAGGGGATGCAGACCAGAGAAAGACTTTCGTCTTGTTTCCACCAGGGTCCCCCATTTTCAATTCATCATAACATATATGACATACATGACATACAGATAGACAGTACTGCTACATCTATACATTTATGACATATCAGATTTGCAAATACAGTACTGTTTGTGATACAAAAGTGTCCAGAAAAGGAGTGTATATACATTTGGCGTAGAAACTGTACATTGGAGGAGGTTGGTGGGGTGGGGTTGGGTGGGTTGGGTGAGGGCTGTACATTGGAGGTGGGGGGGGGGGGGGGTTGGGTAGGGGACACACACACATTTTACACTGTACATTGGAATATTGACAAAGCCTTACTTGGTCATTTACTGTACAACTAGGTTAGGACATTTGTAGGGGCCAGTTTCGAATTGCAGTCTCACGTAGGTGTTTTTTGAGAGTGTTTTTGAAGGTGGGTAGTGATTCACATTCCTTTACAGCTTTAGGCAGGGCGTTCCACATTGATGTGGCATAATTGCGAAACGTGTTTAGTCCCTTGTTTGAGCCGAATCTGGGTTTTACATGATTTGTGGAGCTCCCTCTGGTGTTGTGATCGTGGTATTCACTGACCTTTGGGAAGTATTTTGACATGTACATGGGTACCTTGGTCGCGTAGTGTATCTTGTAGACCAGGCCCATTGCAAGTTGCTGTACTCTGTCGTCTACTCTAAGCCATCCTAGGTTGTCAAAGTGGGCAGGGGTGAGGTGGGTTCTAGGAGTCAGGTCAAGTAGTAGTCTGACTAGCTTGTTTTGAGATGTTTGTAATTTGTTTTTTAGTGCCTTTGAGGTGCTTTGGTACCATGAGGTGCAAGCATAGTCGTAGTACCCTTGAATGAGTGCTCCTGCTAGAGTCTTCAGGGTATTCTTGTTTACCAGAGAGGAGATCCGGTACAAGAATCGCGTTCGTTGGTTGACTTTTTTTATTACATTGGATGCCATTTTGTCACAGGAAAGATTAGCCTCTAGGATGGAACCCAGGTAGGTAATTTCATCTTTCCTTGTGACAATATTGTCACCCACTGTAACCGAGAAGCCGTCGGTCTTGCTGAGTTTGTTATTTGAACCGAAGAGAATGGACTCTGTTTTGCCCATGTGTAATGATAGTTTGTTGTCGGCGAGCCATATGCAGATTTTGCCTAGTTCCGAGCTGAGGGCTTTTTCAACCTGTAACTTGTTCTTGTCAGAGACCAGCAGGGCTGAGTCGTCCGCAAACAGGAACAAGTTGCAGTCACAAGCTGACGACATGTAATTTGCATAAATTAGGAATAGTAGCGGTCCTAGTATGCTTCCTTGTGGAACACCACAGCTCACTGTGAGGGGGGGGGATAGGGTACCGTTTACTTCCACCATCTGTTCCCTCCCCTCCAGGTAGGATTGTATCCAGCTCACTGATAAACTATCAAAACCAATTGCTTTTAGCTTGTCAATCAGAATGGTGTGATTGACAGTGTCGAAGGCCTTTTGTAGGTCCAGCATGACCATGCCGCAGTATTTGCCCGCGTCCACCTCTTGTTTGATGTGGTCGTTCAAGTAGAGAAGGCATGTGTCAGTGGAGTGGGATGTTCTGAAGCCAGATTGGAATTCGTAGATTAGATTTTTTTCCGCAAGGTACTTTTCGATCTGTTCGTATACTATTTTTTCCATGACTTTCGAGATGGATGTAACTGGATCTACTGCTGCTTAATGTCAGAACAGAATGTCAGAAACACCAACACGTTTGGGAAAACTCTGGGGTATGACGTATAATGTTTGAGCATACCCTAAGCCTAACTCTGGGGTATGTAACGGTTTGATGCTCCCATAAACAAGCTGTAATGTAACTGTTGGGATGCTCCCATAAACAAGCTGTCGTGTAACTGTTTGATGGTCCCATAAACAAACGGTCATTGTTGTGAAGGATCAGATTAAACCGAATATATATATTTATTTATGGATATATATTTAATAGTATTTGTATATCGTTTGATATCCCTTGTATATTCCTTGTACATATACACTGAATATCCCTTGGGTCTACTAACAGCCCATAATAGTTTCATTCTCTCATTGGACAAGAACTTGGCGCCAGCAGCCAAGCCCCTTGGTTCAAGTTCAATCGTGCCGACGAACATGTCGTTACTAGCCCCGGTTCCGCGTAGGAATACGTCTGCCGAAATACGAATGGTACTATTTGTTCACAGCGCATATATATATGGCGCAAGTAAAGTAGAACTTCCCTTAGCCCTTAGTTCTTTACCCTCCAACCTAGTGGCAAGACGTTAAGCCTCACCCACGATACACGTGTGGTGCAGTATGGTCAACTTGGCCTCAGAATGGCATTGAGACATCGTGTGGATTAATAGTTGAATTGTCATAGTTTGGCACTATACCGTCGAGTGGGACGTATTTCTATTAAGTTAATAATAGTCTATTATGTATGGTGCATCGTTCGGTTAGAGTTATAAAGTGAGCAGTACCCCCATCGTTTTCCTCGCGTTATCTAGAGTCTTAACCAGGCTGGGCAGACCACGTGTGGTGCTTTCATCCGAGGAGTTCTGGGCAAGGACGAGTGGACCTGCACATTGGATTACCTTACCCGGACGACGGCGAGCCCTACACGGCTTGGATTATCTACTTGCTTTGGGTGCTTTGATTATGCCATGGATAACAGCCAACACTGGTAAGTGTTGGAACTACCCCCGAGAGGAGTCCAGGTGAGACGGCGCTCTAACCCGAGTGAGGTCGCCTCACGTCTCTTCGTTGTGGACCGGCAGCTACCGTCTACAAGAGGGCCCAACTGTATTCATCTGTGGACCAAGGTTCTGTGGGCACCGTGTTCAGCACTCTGAATTCTCCCAAGAAATCGTTGGCCAGATGGGATATCGCCAGCGGCTCTCCTAACCCCCCCCCCCCCCCCTACTGACTTACAACCAGCGGGACCCCCCTTTAGTATATCCAGCTATAATCATTAAGTACCATCGCTATAGTTCCCTAAAGAACCAGGTTGTATACTTGCTTCCTGCGTAACCAGAGATTGGACATTCAATGTTGATTTGCCTACGAATACTCATTTGCCTTACAAGTGCATTCAAATCATAAATGTCATTACGTGAACGTTGTATATACCCTTTGCTATATATTAAAGATTCGACGGATACATTTGTGTGGACTTGGTTTCATCAGGTGGGAAAGTGTTCATCATATCTATATCATGTACTGTGTGGCCAGTAGTTAAAGTACATAAAGCGGTAGTGGTTTAATGATACCATACAGGGGAGGAAACTAACTTTTTGGCTTACCAGCCAACTGGCGAGTATCTGATTTTTTTTACCAGCCAAACAGATTTTTTACCAGACAAAAAAAATCGCTAATTGTGATAATTACTTCTTTGTATGTCAAGCCGCGTCAATGTTGTGTATGCATCTGGGTAGGCACACTGTGCCTTTAAGACAGCACGGTGGTCTTACGACAGTGCTGTGAAGTACCGTCAAGTGTTGTGGTAACGTCAGTTGGGTTGGTGTGCTGTTGTGCACAGTGCACTGGTTGAGCTAGCCCCTTTCGTGACTGCGATGTGCAAGCCAGGGGCTTTTGAGCATGAAATAAAATGTCTAACCTTACGTCGTAGTCCGGTGCTTTTTTGGAAACATTATAGTCATAACAGATACACCTAGCTGGCTGCTTTGAGCACACTATAGCTAAAACGCTAACTAGAAGCTAACCACTGTATACAGTTCCAGTAGACTAACATTACACCTCTGTGATTTAAATGTGTCCTTAGTAACTTATACTCGAGGGTTGTGCTAGGGTTGGATGCAGTTCCCCGTTGGTCAGTCTGTCTGTTTTCCATCTTCTGCTGTGTTTAACGTTATCTGTTTGCGAGTGCTCCTGATGGCTAGCCTAGTACCGCGGGACTTTTATTATTATATGTCCGCGGGTTGGGCAGTACTGCGCAAACGTTTATTAAACATTATATGTCCGCGGGTGGTCTTGTGCAGTGCTCTCGTGGCACTGTCAACTAAAGCGAACACTCAGAAGACGCGCACCGTTTGCCAGTGCAGTGATTGCAGAATGTTTTATTTTTTTGTATACTCGCCAGCAGGGGAGGAAACTAACTTTTTGGCTTACCAGCCAACTGGCGGGTATCTGATTTTTTTTACCAGCCAAACGTAAAAAATACTAGCATTTGGCCAGTAAAGTGGCCTAATTTCCTCCCCTGATACCATACTTATCAATACAGTCAGGGAATTGTACCCCTCAGTTACAGTCATGTTACTGTTTGATGCTTGATTGATTGAACATTTTATTAACAGATTGCAGAATGGGTACAATACAGTACAGCTCAATACACACAATTGTTAAGGAGATGCAGACCAGAGAAAGACTTTCGTCTTGTTTACATCAGGGTCCCCCATTTTCAATTCATCATAACATATATGACATACATGACATACAGGTAGACAGTACTGTTGCATCTATACATTTATGACATACCAGATCTACAAATATACAGTACTGTTTATGAGTACAAAAGGATTCTAAAAAGAGAGTACACAAGGGGGAAGAAACTGTACATTGGAGGAGGTTGGGTAGGTGGGGTGGGAAACTGTACATTGGAGTGGTTGGGTGGGTGGAGGGGGGGGGGGGTTGGGTAGGCGGGGTGGGGTGGGGGAAACTGTACATTGGAGGGGGTTGGGTTTGAACATTTACAGGGGCCAGTTTCGAATAGCAGACTCCCATAGGTGCTAGTGGTTTTGAATGTGGGTAGTGATTCACATTCCTTTATAGCTTTGGGTAGGGTGTTCCACATTGATGTGGCATAATTGCGAAACGTGTTTAGTCCCTTGTTTGAGCCGAATCTGGGTTTAACATGATTTGTGGAGCTCCCTCTGGTGTTGTGGTCGTGGTATTCACTGACCTTTGGGAAGTATTTTGACATGTACATGGGTACCTTAGTGGTGTGTAGTGTATCTTGTAGACCAGGCCCATTGCAAGTTGCTGTACTCTGTCGTCTATTCTAAGCCATCCTAGGTTGTCAAAGTGGGCAGGGGTGAGGTGGGTTCTAGGAGTAAGGTCAAGCAGTAGTCTGACCAGTTTGTTTTGTGATGTTTGTAATTTTGTTTTTAGCGCCTTTGAGGTGCTTTGGTACCATGAGGTGCAAGCATAGTCGTAGTACCCTTGAATGAGTGCTCCTGCCAGAGTCTTCAGGGTATTCTTGTTTACCAGAGAGGAGATCCGGTACAAGAATCTAGTTCGTTGGTTGACTTTTTTGATTACATTGGATGCCATTTTGTCACAGGAAAGATTTGCCTCTAGGATGGAACTCAGGTATGTAATTTAATTTCATCTTTGGGTTCAAACTATGAGTTCTCAAACTATGGGTCGTGGGTAGGTGACAGAGGGGTCGCGCATTGGCAAGTAAAAAATAATTATAATAAACACATATTTTGCCTAAATATGCCTCATTTTATAAATGTGTATTGATAACGTAGTGCTGTAATAAAAATTTCGAATAAATATGCATGATCAAAATCAACAACGTGTGCTTTTATTTTGAATGATATTCCTTAATTCCACATTGAAATGACGCGATACGCGATGTGGGGTCGCCAAAGAAATTCCTAAATAAAATGGGGTTGTGGTATAAAAAAGTTTGAGAACCCCTGGCCTAGCCCATCTGTAGCACGTGTGCAAGTTGCCTAGCGACAACAGATTCAGTTTAACCCAGTGCAGCAATCCAGGGTTTTTGCTGGCTCATAATCAGAGGGAACCTCGTAGTTTTAACACAATGTGTGCGCTTGCTTCTTCTGGCACTTGCTCAAGAGTTGTTGTAGTCAGTCAATTGTTCACTTGATAAATTAGCCTAAATACAATTTTAAAAAAAGTATTCAAAAGGATCCTCAATCCAATAAATAGTGGCTTTTATACAAATATCCATGAAAACAATATATTAATACAAATTTGTAAATGGCCTAAAATAAAAAATTTACCCTACATCATGATTTGTAGTTTTCTAGCTTCCATATTTCTAGTCACCCTTCATAGAACTTTAGATTTGAATAAAATGTATTGACATCATACAGCACAGGTACAGTACAACAAAAATAAGTTTGGCATCCAACCAGAGTGAAAATGTAACAGTAAAGTGCAATAGTAATATAACAATGTACAGGTGATTAAACTGGGTACAAAATATATAAATGTATAGTACTACTGGGTGTAGTGCTAATCAAATGTATGTAAAAACCTACAGTGATACACGTATAAAGACACTATGGTAGTAGTCATACTGGCCAGCAGCGTAACTAGTAAGAGTAGGTAAGGGATATGTACAGATAATATAGATCTACAGTTATGTAACAGGATTATATGCAGCAGTTATGTACAGGATTATATGCAGGTATGTAGACAGGTGTGGATAGATATGTGGTAAATGTAAAAAATTATAAAAATATAAATGTGCGGTAGGGCTGTACCGAATGCTTCGAAGCTTCGATCATAATGTTGACATTCGAATTCTAAATCAACATTTGAATTTAATTTTTTTTATACATTTCTTTATTTTTATTTATTTTTTTATCTTTTTTTTTATTTTTTCTATTCAATCTGTTTAAACCAATGGGGTTTTCTTCACAGTTGCAGTTAAAGATTAGGCTACACTAATATTATAATATTATACTATAAGACATCGCCATCACTTTCATACCAACCGTGCCCTTATTGGATTATTTATGTTGATGAAACTGATATTATATTCATTAAATAAAGTTGATTTAATAAAAGAAAAATGTAATCAGATTAATCACTCATTCAAATTGAGGATTATTTTTTTGTATTTCTTTTTGATAGACATTCAAAGCTTCGTTCGAATACTTCAATCGAAGCTTCGAATGTTAAAAAATGACATTCGGTACAGCCCTAATGTGCGGTATATACAGCCCTGTTGTAGATGCCATCATACAGAGTACATGGGTAGACTATAATTAGGGCTGGGCGATTATGAATAAATGATTCAGGACGATTTTCATTGCGTTTTTAGCCCTTAGTTGCACTTTTGTTGCAACCCCAGTTATCCCATTAGTTCCCCCAAACTTAGGTATGTTATGTTAAGCTAAGAAATCTGCTAAGAAGCATATATTATTTATTATTATTTTATTTCATTGGGTTTTTAGCAATAGTTGCACTTTTGTTGCACTTTTTTGTGTTTATTTCATGTTTTGAAAGATTGCGTATTACTGCAATTTTAGTTTTTTTACATAAATAGTGGTTCAAAATTGTAATGTGTAATGTAATTATTACATTATAAATGGTAACGGACCGTTTTGACCGACGATACGCATTAAGCATCGGGTAATATTGCTGTGCATTGTTACCGCTGCTGCCGCGCTCTTTAAGACGCGTTCTAAAAATAGCACTACTCTATGATTTATGCATGTACTTGATCTGGGGAAACATCACTTGTGTCCATCCCTACCAGTTGTTCTCGTTAATGCTTCGTTCATCACCATATGGATATACGGGCGACCCAAAACTAATATGGCACAAGGCTTGTCGACGGGTCAGTAAGTATCTCATGACCAACACACTGGCCTACAGAGTTCAGACCGCATGCTACTCGGCAACAACATGAATCCACCTCCTGACCAACGGATCCACCAATGGAGAAGAGAGGACAATGACAACGCTTCCCGTCTGGTGTTGTTCTCGTCTCCAGCTGGTAGAGAATCTGTTCTGCTGAAAAGGCTCCATTCAACAGGACAGAGGAACAACAGGAACTGGACAGAACAGACTGGCTACTGTATGAAACGCAGACGTACTCGGGTCGGGTACCGAACTCGGTTTTTTTTTTTTTTTTTTACTTTATTTTTTAGCGTTTATCGCTTTTCTGGTCAAGTATGACCGACAGAAACAGGTTGAAACGGGATGTAGAGCAGGGGAAGACATTCTGAGAAATGACGGCGGGTCCGGGAATCGAACTCGTGTCCCCCAGATCCGTGACGAGCACGGTTTTCCCCGACGCAGAAATAGCGCCGAGATATGCGGTGAGCTACTGGAGCTCCCCCGAACTCGGTTCTTTTAAGGGTACCGTCTGAATTATTTTGGTACTACCGAGTACCGATTCACGCTAGATCAATCGTGTTTAGTAAACATGTTTTTCAGTATGAACGAAGTATGTCCCGTCTCTTGGGTCTCTTTTAGAAAAGACCAGACGAGGTCAGAGGAGTTTGATAATATTTACAGAGGATGGCCAGATAATGTTAAACATTTAAAAACATAATACATGATCATGCGATTTATTTTGTGTGGTTTAGAGACGTTTGGACTTTTATTTTTTTCACAACTGAAAAATAATTCTTTGTCATTACCGTTGGGGACCAATACCCAATTCCAGGAACTGGCACAATGGATCAAACCTTCCCATGTCCAGGAACTGGCACAATGGATCAAACCTTCCCATGTCCAGGAACTGGCACAATGGATCAAACCTTCCCATGTCCAAATGGAGCATCAGCGCTCATAAGCCTAAATGATCATCCTTGGCATGACAGGATATCCTTTTGGTTGAGTGATTGGATGTTTTGATGTCTGACCTACAGTAAACAGCCAGGTTGAAAAACGGTCCATTATGCGAGGAGCATTGTGATGCGGCCGCCCTCCCTCTTAAGTCCATTATGTGAAGAGCATTGTGATGCAGCCGCCTTCCCTCTCAAGTCCATTAGTCAACTAATCGTATATAATGTTAGACTGTATTCATGTGTGTAGTGTGTGTGTGTGTAGTGACACAGTGCTGTGTGTTCGGCAAAGGCAGCTTAGTCAGCTGCCCTCGTTGGAGCCAACTGTCCACACCAGCAGTCTACGAGCTGTGTGTGTGCGTGCGTGCGTGTGTGAGACCCACCAGGATTCATTCCATGAGTAGGGATGCTACTACGGTGAGCAAATTTGGATTAATTCGATTGATGACAGAATACCTTCATATTCAGTAGACCTTCATATTCTGTAATAATAATATTACATTATCATCATCAGTAATAATTCATTACATTTATATTTAGCGCTTTTCTAGACACTCAAAGTGCTCCCCACAATGTAGGGTGGAAATTGCCTTCTTCACCACCACTGGTAGCACCCAACCTTGGGCTACGCAGGCTCAATGGCTGCCATACACTGGCACACATCACACTACACAATGGCTGAACGGCTCAGGAGACAGGGATTGATATCAGCCAATTAAGGGGAAGGGATGATTAGGTGGCCTTGATGTCAGAGACTGGGAATTTGGCCAGGAATGTCGGGGAACCCCCTACTCTTTGCGATAGGCGTCCTCCCAGCCCTACTGTCCAGTGCCGACATTACTTTTTCAATGTTGGGAGTTTGGCTCCATCTTCTATCCAGTGAGGACAGAGATTCTACTCTGGCATGGCTGACTGTGGATCAGTCCTGCAAGGTCATTATGTTCTGTTCTAAAAGTAGACAAGACGCAACTTGATGACAAAGCTCTGCTAAAAGCAAACACATTTCACTGGTCTGGGAACTGATACGGCTTTGTTGCACAACACAACACAACAATACTACCTCCCATACCGCGGTACTGCCAAATAAATTGCTTGGTTTGCTCTTCCAAATAGGGAGATATTTTGTGAGATTCTTGTGAATTAGTTTATATTCCTAAAATAACTCCATTACCATTTGTTTGGGCTTGGAAGCTGCGGTAGTAATTATCAGCAAACAATCAAAGCTTACATTTTCCCCACACGCAACGTTTCAATGCAGAGGGTGAATGAGAACTATGGGGTAATGCTAGTTCTCATGACTAAAAGTCCTTTATACATATCTAATGTTTATTTTGCAAGATATGACTGAATTCAAGGCTTCTAGGCTTCACCAGCACTCATTTGGCACAAGTAGCTCGTCCATCATGATCCGAGCTCCAAGAGTAATAATTGGAACGCTGCAACGAGACTCAGGACAATCACAGACTTCAGACCATGTTACTATAGTGCTGACGAGACTCAGGACAATCAGACTTCAGACCATGTTACTATAGTGCTGACGAGACTCAGTCAGGACAATCACAGACTTCAGACCATGTTACTATAGTGCTGACGAGACTCAGGACAATCAGACTTCAGACCATGTTACTATAGTGCTGACGAGACTCAGTCAGGACAATCACAGACTTCAGACCATGTTACTATAGTGCTGACGAGACTCCGGACAATCACAGACTTCAGACCATGTTACTATAGTGCTGACGAGACTCAGTCAGGACAATCACAGACTTCAGACCATGTTACTAACATGTAGGGCTAGGTTAAAAAAAAGTATTTCCCGATTCTGAATCGATCTTCATTTGAATGAGCGATTATCGATTCATAATCCCGAGATCGATTTTTTTTCATCCCCCAATTTAGTCGTTAAATGCCAATTCCCTTCCTGGTCGTCTCGTGTCCAGATCTCGCGCAACGTGTTTGAATCTAAAAACATGGATCAAGTAAAAAGCATTACTCAAGTCACCGCCAGGTGCAAAGGCAGATGTCTGGTTGCATTTTGGATTTAAAAAACATGACGACAGAGAAGAGCTGGACAAAAGCGAAGCCATATGTAAGCTGTGCAAAGTGGAGGTAAAATATTGTGGAAATATACAACAAATCTACGAAACCATTTACAGAGACATAGCCCAGACGTGACATATGCCAATGTTCCAATAAAAAGTACATTCATGTAACAGCTTGAGAGTCAATTCTTAATGTAAACATTGATATTTTTAACAATGCAACATGTTATTAGAGGGTTCCTCTAACCATTTATAGCATTGAATCGGATCGAAAATCAGAGAGAGAGAGATCCAGAGAAGTGCCACGGAGCAATGTGCAAGTGAAAGAAGAAGAGAGAAGGGGAACTTGGGAGGCTGTTTGACATTCATGTCTTGTTGGTGCAGGCCCAGGGCAGAGACTCAGGAAGAGGTACTACTTGGTAGCCCTGACTTCATATACTCGGCTGAAAAAGAGAGGTCACTGCAAGTTCGACTAAAAACCGCTAAGCTTAGCGGTATAAGGAAACTTAAAAAAAAGGCATAGTTGTGATTTCTGGAACCCTAGTTCCCGTTTCTTACTTACCAGTGATGCTATTGATCGATAGAATCCTTTCTCA
The DNA here is from genome assembly GCF_963971535.1 of Notolepis coatsorum. Classification (NCBI taxonomy): domain Eukaryota; kingdom Metazoa; phylum Chordata; class Actinopteri; order Aulopiformes; family Paralepididae; genus Notolepis; species Notolepis coatsorum. The sequence goes on along the minus strand of NC_140170.1, from coordinate 169,005,753 downwards.
GCACAATACTGTTCCTCATAATAGCCGTTTAAATTTACTCCACGGTGCACATGAAGTAGATTTCAATGAGATTCGGCCCGCTTGTAGAGACACTGAGCTTGACCCCATTGACTTTGCATTGGTTTGTGACAAATGATCTGAAGCTAGTATGAGGAACAGCATGGATTGTGCAGAGAAAGGAATCAACATCAAAACAGGTAAGTAAGCCACATAAATGGCACAATCATACTCCCTTATTCAATAACAATGCACTCTTAATTGAAAAACGACCTATAAGATTCCCTATATGGGAAGAGCAAGGCATACACTCATTAGGGGATGTTTTTAACAAACAGGGTTTTTGTAGTGATAAAGAAATACGCAAAAATTTTAATCTCACCAAGTCCACATGGCTTTTTTACATACAGTTACAGCTATGTTTGAAGTCTCACGGTGTTCCATTAGACATACCAATTGAACACCACAGATACCACAAATTCTTCTATGAAAGAGAGACATCGAGAGGTTTTGTTTCAGATTTTTATCATCAATTACTAACGTCCTCGTATGAAACCCTCCAACTAGACTCTGTCTGGAGGAGGGATATACCAGACCTGGAAAATGACTTTGATTGGCAAGGAGCCTGGGCAAATGTCCGACTTACATCAAGGAACCCGGATCATCAACAAATCAATCTTAACTATATTCACAGGACATACTTGACTCCTATAAGACTGTGCAGAATGGGGCTTAAACAAGACTCCAAATGCTCCCAATGTACAAATGGGGACGAAGGGACATTTATGCACATGTATTGGGACTGCCCACCAGTTAAGGCATTCTGGAAAGATGTGACCCAACAACTATCAAAACTTGTATCTTGGAATATACCTGTACACCCCTCGGTATTACTATTGAATGATGTTTTTGAGTTTGCAGTAAATCCACAGCTAAAGAGATTGGTTTTATCGGGTATCACAGTAGCTAAAAAGCTGATCGCATCACGCTGGTTTCAACCGGAAAAAATGTGCCGGAAAGTTTGGTTTCTTACATATCTCGATGTGATTTATCAAGAAATATCTACAGCAAGAATTCTGGGTCTCAATGAATCCAAAATGTCAATGTGGTTAAGTGGTGGAGAGAATAAAAGCTAGCTTATAATGGTAGTGTCTGGTTAGGTGCGAGGGATAGTGGAGGTACTACCCAAGGTGGGGTCCGGGAGGGGGGGGTTCGAGCTGGAGCATATGTGTGTAGGTTTTTAGATAACAGGTATTAGGGGTATATCTTATATAAGACAATTAACTAAAATGTGATCTCATTGGATGTGCTCTGACAATTAATGCTTGTATATCTTATCATGTGTTGTCATGTTTGTTTATGTGTTTGTTTAAAAAATAATAAAAAAATAAAATACAAACAAAAAAAAACAGGTAAGTAAGGAATAGAGGTCCAGAAATCCGAAACACCCCTTTAAAAAAAGAACAATCCAACAATTCGTATGTGGAAGCGGACATGGCCGGTTAGCCTAGGCATTGTCCAACTAACACCTCTCCCGAAGGCTAACCGGCCATGTCCGCTTCCATTCATTGTGCTAAGCTAGGCTAACATGCAGCCAGATAACTTTCTACTGAACGCACAGAGAGGAAACTGGTATCGATCTTATCGTCTCTCTCTGGAGAACACGGTAAGCTAATTTCCCCAAATGTTGCCGTGTTCCTTTTAAGAGGGAAAAAAACTATTTACAATTATAGGCATATCTGGGATGTGCAATGTGGCCTGTAGCCAATCTACTCTTCCATACTAACGCAGTCAAATTTCAACTGTCAATACATCATGGCCTCCAGCTTCCTATGTGGTGAGCCACAGGAATGGCAGAGTGGGGAGAGGGGGAGAGAGAGAGAGAGAGAGAGAGAGGGTGGGGCAGTGGGTAAGAAGAAGGATAACATTTGGCTGAGGCCCAAGTTGTACATGTGGGCCTTAAAGCTTCCCTGTGCCGTGCCTGCAAGCTGCGCTCTGCTCTGCTGCGTGCTGCTGGAGGAAGCATAGGCTTCAAGATCTGACATGTGGAGATGTCTACTGAAGTGTCTTTGTATGTATGTGTGTGTGCTGCGTACATGCGTGCATGTATGTGTATGCATAAGTGTGTGTGTGTGCGTGTGTGAGTCACCGTCTACGGTGTCCATGCAGTGTTGAAAGCCGTTAACAGCAGAACTTCGCACACTTCAGTCAGACAACCCCACCTTCCCTCCCTGCTCCTCTAAGCAGTGTGCTCTCCTCAACCCCACCTTCCCTCCCTGCTCCTCTAAGCAGTGTGCTCTCCTCAACCCCACCTTCCCTCCCTGCTCCTCTAAGCAGTGTGCTCTCCGCACGCAACCTGGGGCTCGCACTGCCCATAAGATTCTGTTGTTCTCCGACAATAATGTTGAATCTAATTTAATCTAATATTTGTGTGATGTTCTGACTAGAACAAAATCAGCTTCATATAGAGCAAAAGAAGTCTAACCGTGATGCTTATTATTATGCTTAAAAAACGTTAAAGTTAAAATTGGACCATGTTCAAGATTTCGTTTCTAAAGTCTATTGTCTAACGGATTCCTCATCATTTCAATAAATATTAAATTAGTGGGCAATTTTGCACAAGTGAGGAATGAGTGGTTTCCCCCATGTCTGATGGTTAAAATGGACACGACCATCATGTCCGCCATCAAAAGAGGTCTATAGTCTTAAGCCATGTCCAGACTAAACCGATTTCGGTCGTATCAGGCAAAGTATTTGATCGTTTGCAGTTTGCACCTTTCATCCACAGCCTGAAGACGCTACTTTCTGAGACCGGCTTCCAGAGTGCGCAATTCTGAAGACGCCCCCCTTGCATCACCATCTTTACAAGCAAAACGCGTCTTCTCCTGAACCAATGACGCGATAGCCCACCTCTCCCTTACCCCGCGTGTGAAAACATCACAACAACAAGGCATGTACAGAATAGTTGCGTTCGTGTTACAGAAGCTATTGAGCTTGATCAGGCTTTACAGCTAAATGTACTGTGCCTGTACAACAGATTGACATCTCCCTTAATCCGCATGCAAAACCCAGCCAACAAAAAAAGAAACATGATACATATATGTCTTATATGTCCAGATATGTCCTGGCTAGAAGTGTTTATTAAACACCAGGAGTTATTATTAAACAACAATGGCATGTACAGAGTAGTTGCGTTCGTGTTACAGAAGCTATTGAGCTTGATCGGGATGATGCAACTGTGTGTGATGCAATACACGATACTAGCGTCACATAGCTGGCCTTTTTCTGAAAACCCAAGTAGTAGCAAAGCACATATTGTTCCATAGCATAACCCTTCAGTTGATCATGACAAATCCTGTCTTACCTTGACGATTAAAAAGCCTCCATAATTTAGTAAATAGTATCTCCATGGCTGGTTTTGAGCTGTAGCCAGCTAGCGTTGATGCTATCCAATGCTATCAACATTAGCTAAATAGCTAACTAAATACAATAGACAGTGGTATCCTGAGGTAATGTTAAAGGGGACATGTACTATAAATGTCATTTTTCAGTCTCTAGCATTGTATTATAGTAATAGGAGTTAGTATCAATGTTGGCGGATTGCTCTGATTCAGCTCAGATAATTTCCTGCTCCAGTAAATTAGTCCATCCTGATTTGAAGGCCTGAGTCACGTCATTCAGGCTCTGGGTAGAAGACAGTGATGTGATTGGCTCTGTGGTTGTAGCTAATGCCCGCCCACAAGCTACCTAGACTAGACAGCGAGTGGAAAACCACTTCCTCATACTGCGAGGCAGTGAAACCCGACACCTCTGCATACTCTGGAGGGAGAGAGAGAGAGAGATAGAGAGGGAGATAGAGAGAGAGAGAGAGGGAGAGAGGGAGAGACAGAGAGAGGGAGACAGAGAGAGAGAGAGAGGGAGGGAGCACTTGGGGGGGGGGGGGGACCTGCCGCACCACACGGGAGAGGGGAGGAAGGGAGGCCCCCCCCCCCCCCACAAGCTGCCGCAGGGAGAGAAAAAACGAAAGGAAGAGACGGCCTGTCTTTTTTTTCTCTCTCTCTCTCTCTCTCTCCGTCTACCAGTCGCAGACTGTGTGGACTGACTGTCACTCAAAGTGCGGAGCCAGGCCATAACACAGGGGTGTACAGTGCGACATATATCTCGCACGTGCTACAGCAACAGCTGTCTGTGCGATGGATGGATTTACTTCAGTAGCACTGGTGCGATAGGGATTCGGTTCATATAGATACTCTTATTTTGAAAAAACTCTTGTGACAACTCGACGAGTCGTATCCGCCCTATCCGTGCTTCTGCTAGAAGAGCAGCGCGTTGGTCGGTTGGTGCACGTTAACACAGCAGTGCGCCTACACGTCCCGAAATAAGTCCGTGGTGTTTTTTCTTTCTCGCAACGGGTCAAATGCATCTACATGCTTTGCACCATCGCCATTCCTTTATGCGCACATCGCCCGAAATTAACGTTTATGTACCATTACAATCACTACAACGTTAGCAAGCTAACAAGCTAATCCTGATCAGAGGGCGCAGAGCCAGCAGACACAGTGTGGAAAGGGAAATGGGGGGCACTCTCTCCCCTTCCCTGTGTGTGTGTGTGCGTGCGTGCGTTTGGAAAGACGATGAAGTCACTAGTCAAGACTCAGGACAGGAGTATATTATAGTAAACTGAGGATGGACAGATAATGATGATATTCAAATACAAGTTTCGAGAGGAGTGGAAGTTTGAAGACAGACTAGACTACAATATGATGCGGGGGTGGTGAGTTGAAACAGTGTGTGTGAATGAATGAAAACTTTATTTAACAGATTGCAGAATGGGTACAGTACGGCTCAATACACACAATTGTTAAGGGGATGCAGACCAGAGAAAGACTTGTCTTGTTTACATCAGGGTCCCCCATTGTGTGTGTGTCCCAACCGACCCCACTTCTATGTTTCAATAAATTATTTGCATTTAAAACTATTAACACTGACTCATTCCTTCAGTCCACTCAAAATTATGCTAATATTCCTTATGTTGTTTATGATATTAATTTAAAATAGCATATGAGAGTATCATAGTAATAATAACACATGGCGATATACTAAATGACAGCCAAACATGGCACTGCAACTAAATAACACAAATACAATAGGCACATTTGTGACTTGATGGACACGTTTTATACTTGTGCTACAAGATTTTGGCCTGTGCTACAAAACTATCAACCTCTGTAGCACCAGTGCTATGTGCAAAAAAAGTTAACGTACAGCCCTGCATAACAGCCTGAAATCTTGAAGCTGGAAAATGATGGTTTTGAGTACTTGATTAGAAGTAGCAGTACATGTCCCCTTTAAATACAGACAACGTTTGCTAGTCGAAATGACTGGACACACACAGGGACAAGTTAAACATCAATCAATTAATTTATTCCAACAGGTAGTTTGAGCTGCGTGTGAGCTGCGGTCTTTCTCTCCTCTCCTTTGGAAAACTAATGTTACGTTAGCTCAAAAAGCACAGAACCGGCCGACACAAGTTAAGCTGCTAGCAAGTAACAGACACTATAACACTTCTGGTCGGGGTTTTCAAAATAAAAGAGCGACATCTAAAACAGGAAAGACATTTATTTTGTAAATTTGTGGCACACACTTATCTTGAGACGTTTTCGTTTTTGTGGAAACCTTTTTTTTAAATGAAAACTAAACGAAAACGAAAAAGTTTTCAAATACATTTTTGGAATGGTGGGCGTCTGGATTGAAGAAAGGTGAGATAGAGTGGGGGGTACTGCGTTTCGGCCACATGGGGTTGCCGAACAAAAATGTAAGCGTCATGCGGCAAGAAGGTTGAACCAGATTCATATGACCGGCCCAGCAGCTCTATTGTATATAACATTGATTGAGCTTCAAATGAAACTACCTTGTGTAGAAACACCTCAGTTAGAGCTGGTGACAGTGGCTCAGGAGGTAAAGCGGTCTAAAGGTTCCCGGTTAGATTCCCGCTCCTCCCGGGCAGCGTGTCGACGTGTCCTTGAGCAAGCCACTTCACCCCTAATGTGCAGGTTGGCACCTTGCATGGTTGCCTCCGCCATCGGTGTGAATGTGTGAGGGAATGGGTGAATGTGAAGAATGTCGTGGCAATTTCCATAACAAGAACAAACTAAAATTGTAAAGGGCTTTGGATAAAATACAAATGCACAATTTACCATTTATAAGTCCATCTGGTTGAACGACCTTTTGAAAGATCCCTTCAAGAGAGAGGATTTCAGTCAGACAGCTCTGTGTAAAGGCCAGTTGACCACATTAGGCAAGTCTATTTCATTCATTTCATCCAGACCTTCTAAAAGAAGAAGAGCCTTCACCTCCAGACACACAAGGTGGCCAGCAGCACCGCCGTAAAAAAAAAGCATTTGCTAGTACTAGTACTTTCTAGTACCTACTGCAAACAGGGAGGCTTTCTGTAGGCCCGACTGTGCATGTCGCAAAACAGAATATATTCACACTAGAAGAACTCTGCCAGGCGTAGCAATGTCCCCCATGTTGACGGAAAACAGAAAATGCGGGGCAGGCTATCTTCACGCTACCGACAACCCCAGCTACCATCACCACTACGTGTGATCGGAAAAAATTGGTACAGCAATATATTGTGATATTTTGCATGTCGATATTATATTGATAGAGTGACGATACAAAAAAAATAGAAAGGGGAAAAAATAAAAGCCTCCCATGCCCAACGAGTAGGTGTGAGGGCGTGTTAAAACCTTCTCAGGACCTCCCCTGCCCAACAAGTGGGTGTGAGGGCATGTTAAAACCTTCTCAGGACCTCCCATACCCAACGAGTAGGTGTGAGGGCATGTTAAAACCTTCTCAGGACCTCCCATACCCAACGAGTAGGTGTGAGGGCGTGTTAAAGCTTCTCAGGACCTCCCATGCCCAACGAGTAGGTGTGAGGGGGGCGTTTTAAAACCTTCTCAGGACCTCCCCCACCCAACCAATGTGTGATATGATTGGCTGAGACATCAGAGCGCGGCGGCCCAAAGGGGCAGTGTCTGTGGGGGGCGAGAAGAAGTGAAGGCTGCCAGAAATAGACAACAGAACTCAGTGAGAGAGCGAGAGCGAGAGAGAGAGAGAGAGAGAGATTTCGTTGGTTGGATACGATGGGGGGTACATAGGTGCTGCTACTCTAAAAATAAGTTCTCTGCTCCAGAGGCCTGAGGCATAAGACTCAACTACCTCACCAGTGTTTAAGTTGACTGCTCTGTGGGGGGGGGGGGAAGAACAGGCCGTGGGGGGGGGGGGTATTACATTACATCACCCCCCAGTCCTACCTCCTCAAAGCCCCCAGGACTAAGCTGCACACCATGGGCGATCGAACCTTCTGCTCTGCCGCACCCAGACTATGGAATGCTCTCCCCATCCACCTGAGAGCACCACAATCCGCCGAGGCTTTTAAAAGGGGCCTAAAAACATTTCTTTTTAACAAGGCTTTTGCCTGAATTTGTTTACATATATATTTTTTTTTTTTACTTCTATTCATTTTATTATTATTTTATTTTACTTTTATGTTCTTCCATTTCATTGGTTGTTTTATTCATTTTAATCGTTTTATTCATTTAACTTTTTATCTTTATCTCCTTTAGCACTTTGAGATTCTCACAAATATAAAGTGCGGTACAAATTGAATCTATTATTATTATTACATTAGCCTATTATAGCAATAACGTTAACTGTGAGAAGAATTGTTTGATTGCTTGGAAGGTTTTAGCGACAGTCTCTCCCCCTCCCTCTCCAGTCTGCCAGCTGAGCTGCGTCGTTATCCATGTTAGCTTGTTTGCTAACTACTTTTAGCTTGTTTGCCAACTACTTTAGCTAACAAACTATCTAGCTAACCAAGGCAAGTTTGATTGATTGATTGAAAACTTTATTAACACATTCGGGGCCATTCGATTTTCCCCATCTAGCTATAGCTGGGCCAGCTTTCCATTACATAGTTTCACTGTGCGTCACGTTGTTCGTAGAGCTAAATCTATATTTTATATTATAGCTATGGATACAATACCATGGTCATTTGACAGTAACTATCTTCCGTTCAAGATGCAAAAAAGAATACATTTTTTTCATGAATACGTTCACGCGTTATCCCGTGGTGAATAAGAGTATAATTTCAGAATGATCCGGGCTAATTCCTGGGAGGCCGGCTACAGGGCGCAACGTGAATTCTACTAAAACCATTGGCGTTTCGTCCCTGGACACGCTACTATTTTCAAATCAAATCTATATCATAGGTATTATGTTTCATCATGAATGCATAGTAGTATATATATAAATATATACATTTTTTAACAACAGATTTATGTTTATTTTGCAGCAATTCTTTGTCATCTTTAGTGTTACATCCCCTCACACTCCAGTTCTCAGGCTGCAGCTGGTTTGAAAGCTAAAGTAAACCGGCTTCTCTGCTGGCTGTGTCTCCAGGGGAGTTGAACAGTTCTGGCTCTGCTAGTTTCTTTTCTATCTTTTGGCGCTTTTTTGGTGGACAAACCACTGCACATGTGCACCGTGACTCGTGACTAGCTCTGCTAGCACACATAGCCTACTGTGTACAGACGGTTTCAAACTGTATTTTAAATTAGAAAGCAAACAAAATAAATGAGAAACATTTATCTCAATTTGGTCAGTATTGTCATTATTTTGGACAAGCAAAGCCATTACTTTAAGTTGCAGGCAAGAAAGACAAGTCTGTCCACTGTCTCTGGTTTTAAAACTGCCCTGTTGCAGGTCACCAAAAAATAATAATAAATAAAAAATTCGTATATATATTTTTTTTTGTATCGACTATTAAAATATATCGCGATAATGATCGTTATCAGATATTATTTTTATTTATTTTTTATATAGTCCCACAATTTACTTCTGCAACCCTCAGCCATCTGTAAAGAAATAATAATAAACAAAGTATATTATATATGAATTATATTTTACCTGGAACCAAACTAGTTTGCATTGCATGTTCTATTCTATATTCTAAATAGCTTAATATTCACTAATGATGAATTGATCTTTATATTTAGGTAATGGGTATGTATATATTAAAAAAACTACTTAATGAGTGAAGTCACAGGCAAAATGTTAACTAACTTTAAACCACGTATTCTCTACTCTATCAAGCTAGCTCATGCAGACAGTATTATATAGTATTATGATTGACGAGTTATATGTAAACAATGGAGTCAGAGCACACTCTGTTGGAGTTTTTTTTTTTTATATATCGGCTAACCGCTGAATTAATTTGGCCGACCAATTAATCGGTCGGGCTCTAATTTATACATTGGTTGTCACGTATAACACTAATCCATAAACCACCACAAAAGGAAGTTAGTGAGGCAGATAGAGTTTTAGTTTTACTGCTGAAGACAGGAAACCACTCTTAAAGGTGTGATCCACAATGTATTCTGACCCTGTGTGCACATAAGGTGTTTGTACAAAGAAAAAACCACAAGAGTTGGTGGAACAAGATGTTTAAGGTCATTCGTCAAACTAAACTGGACAGCATGTGTAGCACAAAAGCTGTAAAAGGTGCATTACACAGGATTATAGTATAATTCTGAAAATGACAGGTGAGAAAGGTGAGGAAGTAGCAGAGTTTTCCTTTTTGTTTCAGCTTGAAATTATCCCAAACTTTGGACGCTTTCTGACGTTTTCTCTCATCTCATTCTCATCTCACGTAAAACGGTTCACTAAAATATGTTTCAGACAACATTTTAGGCATGAAATAGGATATTCAAAAGCTGGATCTTAATTCATACTTGATCTGTAACAACTAGTTTGACAATTTTATCTGAATTTCGTGAGCCAGGCATCAAATACCTGTAACATCAAATACAATACAAAACCAAATTTAGATGCGGTGTATACATACATACCAGCTCTTGCAAAATAGTGTCAAGAGCTCAGTCAGTGTGAAAATGTGTCTCCATTAGGGCTGCAACTAATGATTATTTTGTTATCAATTAATCTGTCGATTATTTTATTGATTAGTAGATTCATCTAAATGATTCATTTACCAGAAAAAAACTTACATTTATTACATTTACAATTGAACATTTCAAAATTATTGACATGTTTTTCAAGTGCGGTAATACTATCTTTCACATGGGTAGTTGCCTCTCTGACAACACCTACTGAATACCCAGAGTAGGAGATGAGCCATGACGTTTATTTATATCTGTAAATGCTGTGTAGTGTCTGTCTAGTGTGATGCCTACTCTAGGGCGAGTATTACGAGTAACCTACATGCCATTACTGCTTTTTATCCATGGACTCATAGCTACTTTATTATATTGAAATAATATAACACCCACCAGTTCTGTTTCATTAGGGGCTCTGCTTGGCATCACTACTGCACTATCTCGCGTACGTGCACGCGTACTGAATAAACCACAAATGTACCTCTAATACCAGTATTAGTCTGACCACACCCCTCATCAGCTTACCTTCATAAGCAGGTGTGTGGTCACCTGCTCTCCTCCTTCTCGCTTTCACCACAAGGAAGAAGTGCCTCGGTAGATCCCCACACTTGACACCATGATGGAAGAAAGGTTTAGGAGCAGCTTTGGGAAACAAGGATACGTTGACATCATATCTTTATTTTCTCTCTCACTATTTGAGAAAATACGGCGATATTGTCTTCGTACTGGAGTGTCTGGAAGATGATGATCATTCTAAAAACCCTCCACCGGTTTTCGTATTGGGAGCACGCCGCTGCATGCTTCTCAACTGCAGTTCCTTGCTGTGTTTGTTGGGGTGAAACCTGTCAGGCCACAGCTGAACTGTCGGACATGCCGCTGTTGTGAGAAGCGGTGCGTACCAGGTTGGGTGAGTAGTGTTTGCTGGCGGGCTCCACTTGTCTGTTAGTGCTATGGGGGCTACTTGACAAAGTTTATGGAAACCGGCCCCAGGCTAGGGTCCTTTGTTCAGCCACCTAGGCGACAGAAGGCCTTGGTCTGGAGACCATTATAGTTTTAACTAGTGGGCCGCGACCATTGACACTGGTGATCCCTGTGTGTTCTGGACGAGTGGATTCTCTCTGTCACCGTGTTAAGGCCCCATCTTTCATATCCAAATGAGAGTATTCCTTCACGAGGGGATATGTGCATGTAATGTGCGATAGCGGCAGATTCATGTTCAAAGTCAGCTACACAGGCCAGTTGGTACTGTGCTGATTCCGTCGGATGTGGTAAAGTCACCGTTGTGAAGCGGTGTTGACATCTTGTTTTCTCTTTTCTCTTAAAAAGTGAGGAGAGGTTCAGAACGGCGGCCTGTCTGGGTGAGTGTTATGTCATTGTTTACATGTTCATAGCTTACGGTTAGCCAGTCAGCTGTTAACTGCTGCGTTAGTCTGCTGGATCGCTGCATGGCCTGCTTAGGGCCTACTATTAGCCAGTCAGCTGTTAGCTGCGGGGCTAGCATGTCGTGGTCGCTAGGTAACGTTAGCTTGCTGCTATGGCCATGGCCTGGCGCGGGGTAGCTTAGCTTCTCGCGCGCCGCCGTGAGCTCGCTTCTGATCGCGTGCGTCGTTAGATCGGCGTCTCGCGAGCAGAAGCGGTAGCACCCGAACGGTTGGAGCGGCCGTTAGCTTGAGCTATTCTGTTGAACGTGCTTTGATTTTAACATGTTTTACACTCTTGACCACGACGTCATCCTTGACAGGGGATGTTCGTCGACCCTGCCCTGAGCCTGGACGGGGATTGCGTCAACAAAGAGGACTGTAGCGACTGGTTGGAGCGACGACGCTGCCCAGTTCGAGCAACACAGGATCGGCTGTGTTGTCTATGGGGTCTTTCTTGAGTCTGCACTTCGCTGATCTACGTTCCGGGTAGGAACGGGGTTGACCAGACCTCATAACACGTCTTCTGGTTTTACTTTGCTAAATGTATTGTGAATAACGGTGTTTTTCCCAAAACGTGTGTTGCTACAATGCATTTAGGATACGTTGCGGGTTATGTGTGAGCTGTTTTGTCACTGGCAGTTAGCTTCTCCGTGCAAACGGGATGTAATGATCTGGTTGTTGTGTGAGAAACACGGCCGTGTACTCACAACTAAGGTAACTAACCTATGAAGCTATGTTTGGTGACAAGTGAGTAAAAGAATGTTCTTTCTCAGACTGTAATGACAATGAACAGTGTGTTCACACATTAACAGGTTTTCCTGTTTTAACTGGCCGTATTGAGGGTAAAATAGGAGGATTGTGTTTTTCCCCCCCGGTTCCCTGGGGACTTTTTCATCCTCCTGTCAGACATGTTGTGCATTAATTGTGTCTTTTGTGTGGTAGGGATACGATGTAACTCTTAGCTTGATTGCTGAGGTTGTGCTGAATCTGCTGGAGAAACTTATTTCCTAAAGGGAAATTGGTTTGGTTGCTGTCATGTGTGCTTAGCAAGGCCTGTGGTCGATACTAATCAAGAATGATGTATTCTCTCATTGTGAAAAAAACGGCGTTCCTCTGTTGAGTGTTTTTGCCATTTTTTGTAGGTGATGATGGGTTGTGTGTGTCATGTGACCTACAACTGGGTTGTACTGGCCACAGAAGCACATGTGTATGTTGGACCGGGGTTCTTAGAGCCCTCTCTATTCTGTGTTTTTCCTTAGTAAAAATCAGATAGCAGGTTAGCTCATGCGCTGTGTGGAGCTGTGAAACGCTTCATAGAGCTGACTATGACTGTGTCATATTCTCTTTTTGTCATTACATCGTATCATGGGTGTGGGGTCGTAAAGGGGTGAACTGGTAACCTTTCCTCTCCCCATTGTTCTGTCGGTCAGGGGTACACCCCCTGTCCTTCAAGGTTCCCGTCACGTGGCGGTTCGGCACGTTACGGGGGGGGGGGGGGGGGGGGGGAGTTCCTGGTCCCACGGCCTGGTATATTGGGCGTGTGCACCGCAGGAATTCCCCCGCCATAGAGTACGTCACCGTGCGCGTCTCTGTTGGTAGGACTTCCGTGTGCTGTTCAGGTCCATGTGATGGATCTGTTTTCAGGGGGGGTGGTCAGGGCTCCTCCTCACCAAGCGCCTATTCAGGCCTTCTGTGAGTTCGGACTCCTTCTTCCATGTGAGGAAGCCTCCATCAGAGTACAGAGCCTTCCTCCTCAGATTGTCAAAGTGAGTGGACCCTCTAGAAGGGTCCTTTTTCTATTGTATGTATATTCGATTCAATTCGTTTATTGAGTGTGTATGGGTTCAGTGCCTCTTCCCCGGAGGCCCTAAAACCAGTTTTTTACATGGCTCAAGGTGCAATATATTCTTTTCAATCTGTACAGCTCGCGTGGGAAGTCTCTCTGGGGATCCCCGTCTCTTTCCTATGGGAGGGTGGTGGGATGTAAAAATGTGAAAATTTTTTACCCCGGCTGTGTAGACTGGGATACATACTGTTGATGCTTCCTTCTTTCTATTCCAGAAGTGTTGGAGTTAGGGAGTGTCACACCCCTCTTGTCGTTCCCCTGGGCGCCTTGGGGATTCAATGACAGGTCTAAATAGCCTGTTCATTGATGGGGGTGTGTCCCGACGCACGTATAGTGCTAGCTCGCTGTAAACAGGCGATTGACTGGCACGCCTTGGTTGCTTGTGGTTGAAACAGCGTTTTTATAAAGCAACTGAGATGGGGGTTTTTCCTCTTCCGACGACCACATCCCATGACCTGGGTGGGTTGTCGACGGATTCTCGTTCATGTCTGGGGGATGATGACGGGATGGATCTGAACATATGTGGTGGGGTCTCACGCCCTTGGGGTGGGCCACCAGGCGCGGTTCGTCCGAACGTCTGGGTGGCGCCTTCTTTTCATGTTAAGATCAACACGCATATCTGCCCTTCTCCTGGAGTAGGCATGTCGGCGTGGTTAGGGCACGGGACTGGTTCTGGTCACGCTGGTCCAGATCAGTTGAACCCGTTGTCCGCCGGGGATGCAGATCTGCTGTTCTGGTACCCTGAGGGACTTGGGCTTTTTTCAGGGGGAAAAATGCCAGGTCGGTCTGGGTGTCACAGGGTTAAGCGCTATGGAGACCCTGGTTGGGTATGTTTTTACTCAGCACTGTCGTCATGGCTTACAGCCATGCCATTCTGTACGCGCTCGATCTCGTCGGATCTCGGCCGCTACACAGGTTGGTCCTGGTTAGTACTTGGTTGGGAGACCGCCGGGGAATACCAGGTACGGTGTGCTTAGGGGCTGGTTCTCCATTATTTTTCGCTCCTCTCTCACGCATGGCGAAGAGGGGCCTGTGGGGGTGGTTTTTTGACCTCCTCTGGTGACCCTGTGCTTCCCGTACCGCCAGGCCCGGTCCGAAGTGATGTTTGCGACCCGTAGGCCTGGGTTAACCCTTTTTGGAAACTGAAACACTTGTACTGCGGTATAGCCGGTGTATACCCGCAGGTGTGTTTGAGTTTTTTCTTGAGGGGTTATAGGAACAACCACCGCATTGGGTAACACCGAGGTGGTTGATTCCCTGGTGTGTTGGAGCAGTGTCAACTAGGGATGGGAATCGAGAATCGGAATCGATTGGGAACCGGTTCCTAATTGTCCGATTCCTGGAATCGCATGCCTCCGTGACTATCGATTCCTCTTATCGATGCCATGTTTTTCCGAAGTGTATAGTTGATTTATTTTTTACAGTTTTTGCATTTTTCTGACATGGGGGCTCAACAATAAATGATAAATGACAATCAGAAATGTCAAGTTGCATGTTGTTATTCTAACCAGCTTAGTTCTGTTGCATTTCCAATTTATTTTGTGAAATTATAAATGTATCAGGAAGCGATAAGGGAATCGATAAAGAATCGGATCGATAAGCAGAATCGATAATGGAATCGTATCGATAAAATCGTATCAATTCCCATCCCTAGTGTCAACTCCCGGGTTCACCGTTTGAGGGTGCCCCTGCACGTTCATGACGTCTGCCAATCGTGTCAGCCTTCTCTGCCTCGACCCCTCTGGGTGGGGGTTTTTAAATGGAGGCTTGGTCATGCAACACCGCCAGCTTACGCTCCTTCCGCCGGGGCGGCTGTGTTCAGCTGTCCCCTCTGGCGCCTGTCTCGTCCGCAGTCTCCAGGCTAGGGTTAACAGCCTGTTGCCTGGTTTTTCCCCGGTGCGCTGCCTGCTTCCGTTGGTTAACCTTTTTTGTGTGCTTACGGCCATGCTGACTGCCTGTTCTGCAGGGTCAGTGTGCCAGGCGGTGTACTATTGGGGGGACAGGGCCCGCTCGGCCCTCCCTGTTCTGATGGTTTTGGGGGGCTGTCAGCGGGGTGTATTTGTCAGCCAGCGGCTCCGCTTGGCCTCCCTTTGTGCAGTAGTGATGCCAAGCAGAGCCCCTAATGAAACAGAACGTTAGGTTATGACTATAACCAAGTTCTGTTAATTAGGGGTGACGCTTGGCATCAGACGGCCGCTGCAGCCCTTGACCTCACCTTGTGGTGAAAGCTTGGGAAGGAGGAGAGCAGGTGACCACACACCTGCTTATGAAGGTAAGCTGATGAGGGGTGTGGTCAGACTAATACTGGTATTAGAGGTACATTTGTGGTTTATTCAGTACGCGTGCACGTACGCGAGATAGTGCAGTAGTGATGCCAAGCGTCACCCCTAATTAACAGAACTTGGTTATAGTCATAACCTAACGTTAATATGACATTGTTTATCTGCATCATCGTTTACCTGTAAAACCCCTGCAGCTGGAGTGGACGTCAAAAACTAAAATCGGTCCAATGTGAGTGAAACGTGCACCGTCTAATCCAGGCTTTATCACCAACAGTGGTTTAACCCTTTGGGTGCCGTTAATGTAGAACTACGTTTCTGTTGCTCGACGGTTGAGTGCCGGAAACGTAGATCTACGTTTTTCTCACAGTATTTCTTTTATTCGCTATTGCCATTCATAATTCAGTGGGGCACCTTGTGCATGCTGTACTGAATGTGTCTGAGCTGGCAGACGGTCTTATACCACCCTCTAACACATTTGGCCGCTATTGCACTCCATTAGAAACTATGTAGTTTCTTTTTCCTGGAATTACTCAGAAGCACCCAAACTATATTCATATTCAAAACGGTATAAAACGGAAATGTACGGATGAAAAAAGTATCTGTTTTTTGCACGTTGACCAGAAGCAACTCACTGACAATCGACAGTGTTATTAGATCCATAGCTATAATATAAAATATAGGTTTAGCTCTACAAACAAGGTGATCGCTTACATGGGGTTAATGGACGGCAAGGCCAGATGCACTTCCCGGAAGGGGCGTGGCACCCAATGTAGAAGTTATTTACATTTTGAACAGGATTCATTCATTCATTGCGAATGAGTTAGGTGACATGTTGCACATGTTATGACTTTCCACTGCAAAGACCATACGGCGCGTCGGTCATGAATATGCAAATTGATGACATTTCATGGTCGATGTCTACTCATCGTTGCAGCCCTAATCTCCATTCTTATTTCGTATTGTTGGTGGGTTGGGCAGGGCTAACCATTTGTTTACGTTTGGGTCATTGATTGAGTCTTTAACCTATGAGGACATTGTACTGAAGTATTTCAACAGCCTATAGTCCACCACACAGGTCTGGTCTATTCCAAAATCAGGAGAATTTACAACCCCCATGGCGATGGTGTGGTAATTACACCGGGTTGTGTAACCTCTCATTTTTAGGTGGGCACTTTAAGGAAAGCCCTTCACCCATGTAAGTCGAGAGGGTGTCCATAAATATTGACTGGGTATAGGGTGACAAATATTCTTGGCACAGTCTCTTTGCACTCCCAGCAATACGATTTAAACCAAAGAACATGGCTTAGACGTGTTTGTGCCAAGTAGGATAGCATCACACACTAGGGCTGCTTAATTATTTTGATTGATATCGAAATCACGATTACTCATTGATTCAAGAACATTGTATGATGATAAGAGCTGTGAATCTCCACTGGCCTCACGATTCGATTAGTAGTAGTTTATTTTTTTCAGTCATCATCTCACACAATACTATACACCATCATTTATCAATATTTGATTTTTACAGTGACTGAAAAGGTACAGACTGAAGCATAGTGCTTATATGTGCCTGTCCTATATTCTTACCAAAAAAAATACAAAGATTTAGACTCCAAAACAGTATTCTAAAGAAAAAAAAGCAAGCAAAACAGTATTATTCACCCTTGTAGTTTACAAAATTAGCTTTACAAAAAGAAATACAAAAATGTAGATTCCAATATAGTATTCTAAAAGAAAAAACAAAACAAAACAGTGTTATCACCCTTGTCGTTTAAAAAAATAGCTTTACAAACCTTTTTCTTAAAAACCAAAATCAAATACATTCTTAACTGTATATCAGCATTGTTCCACAAGTTAACCCCAATAATATAAATACACCTCCTTGTAATCCCTTTCTTAGCTTTTTGAACAGTACATTTACAAATCTGTATAATGTATTGAAAAAAACCTTTGCACCCCATCTGGGAGTAACTTTGCTTTAGCTCTGTACATTATTTGCATAGTTTTATAGTAAACCAAATCATTAAATTTCATAATATGAGACTTTATAAACAATGGATTTGTGTGTTCATAGTAACCAGCCTTGAAAAGGTTCCGAATGGCCCGCTTTTGCAGTACGACTATTGGATTTACTGTATTTTTAAATGTCGACCCCCATACTTCCACACAGTAAGAAATGTAAGGAAGTATAAGTGAGCAGTAAATGATTACGATTCAGCTGTCCACGATTCGATGCATCTCAATAATATATTACATCCTCAATTTTATAATCTATATTACTGCACAATTTTTCATCAATTAATACAAGCAGTCAGATAAATTTACTCTTATTTAGAAAGTTATTAAATCAGAATGTCACAATAAATGTCTTTATTAGTGTTGCATGATACACCGATACTAGAAAGGTATTAGTGAGCGAAATATAAAAAAATCTTGGAATAAATTCCTTACCAAGCAATTTCTTCACCAATGGGTTTGTTTGTAAATGTGTAGTCTGGAGAAGACTCAGACCTTGACATTCTGTGACCTTGACACAGAAGCATTTGACCTTGTGAATCAGTATTGTTTTCTAACTTAACCCATTCTGCGCCAAAGACGAGTATACTCATTATTGCCGTCCAACCGTGGAGGGCCAACAACGAGTAAACTCGTTTTTATGATCTTTATTTCTTTTATTCGCTATATGTAGGGATGCCCCGATCGATCGGCCACCGATCGTTATCGGCCAATAATCAGTATAAATATGCGATCTGTGAATTCCGATAATGAGTCATATTCGCCGATCGCGGAAACCGATCAAGCGGAGATCTCACTTGCTGTCTGTCTCAGACACACAGGACCTGCAAACTGCCGCTGCTCCTCCTCCCTAGCCCCGCTCGCACCCGTGTACAGTTTGTAAACACAGAGGAGGAGGCTCCTCTGCTCAGTCTATAGTGCATTCGACCTGAGCTAACGTTAGCTACCTAGCTATCGTTACTGTTTAAACAAAATTACCCAGTCAACTATTCACTTTTAGTAGGCATTGTCTAACGGTATTTAGCCGGCTAGCTACTGATAGCTCCTGATATCAACAAATGCTCCAGCAAGTCTTGTAGTGCATGTTGATACCTCCGTTAGCTCGCGTTAGCTGACGTTAGTTCACTGTTCAAAACTAAATGTCCCATTCAACTAAATAGTTCACTGAGGCGTCGTCTTAACGTTATATATCCGGCTAGCAGTAGCTACAGATAGCTCCTGATATCAATGTCTTATAACATTGACTCGATGCGTATTCGAGCTGAGGGCTTGCTGAATGTGATTTAACGTTATACCAATACCAGGGGCCAGCTGCAGCGCCGGAGGGTCCAGCTGCAGCGCTGGAGAATCCTGGCCGTAGCTGGAGGCTACTAGTACACACAGACAGTGGAGCTGTTTGCAGATAGCGAGCATTTGACTTGTTGCGTGGTGGCGATGTCTCGCAGATAATACAAGTACAAGTCTAAATATATAATATATATATTTTATAAAAAAGAAGATTATAAAATAATTTAAAAAAAAATCAAAAATGATCGGTATCGGATCGGTATCGGCCGATATGGCTCACGACGATCGGTGTCGGTGGCAAAAAACGTGATCGGGGCATCCCTAGCTATATGCATTCATAATTCATGGCTGCAGCCTCTGCAGACCCTTCAGACCCCGTCAACACGGTCAACACCGCCCTCTACTGCCTTGCGGAGCTATTGCACTTCATTGGAAATGGTCTGGTGTGTTTTCTGAGCCGATCTGAGCCGTGGGGGTGGCGTTTTTAAATACTCAGGCGAGGCAGGCCTTTACAACGATGGCATGGAACACTAACCCAGCCCGCCCGTTCATGTGTAACGCTCTGTAATGTCTGGGACAGGATCGCTGTGGATAACTGGAATGGCGATCAGATAATTGGATTATTATAAATTTTTGCATTACATCAGAGACAAGGTAAGAACACTATATATAAAATCTTGCATTGATCTGATATTTCTTTCTCCCACGATCAAAGCTATCTGTGTGGACCGTGTTGGCTGCGGTGGGGGGGGGGGGGGGCGTCCCGCTACGAGGGTAATTTCATGTATGCACGAGGAGATATAATAATGATAATCTAGCGTTGATTTCAGGAAGATTCGATAATCAGGCGAAAAATTACAACGTGATAAGTGTATTCCACTAAAACGCTATTATCGCGTCTTTTCCTGGGATTACTAAGAATCACCAAAACTATACTCATATTCAAAACGGTATAAAACGGAAATGTACGGATGAAAAAACAATCCGTTTTGTGCATGTTGACTGGAAGCAACTCACTGACAATCGACGGGTGTATTAGACCCATAGCTATAATATAAGATATATTTTAAGCACTCGCAAATTTGGCATTCTAAAACTATATCCATTGAATAAAGACCTGGCGCTAAAGGGGGATCAGCACCCCCTGCTGCTGGCGGTCAATGTGTTAATATTCGAGATATTGAAATAAACAAATAAAGCTACTTTTGTAAAAATGGGTGTGGCTGTTTTTCCACCAAGGAGTGCTTTTAGTGCAAAGTAAATGTTTTCAATCAATTCAGAATCATGAAAAAACCCTAGTTTGACACCTCACAAGGTGCTTGCTTAAGGCAAAAATAAACATTTAACATGTTTCACAGATACGGTTCCGAGTACTCCAACTTTCAACAACTGTCACAGGTTTTCCTATGGGAGTCAAATTAAAATATTTGTATATGCGTTATTAGACACCTTTACAAACACATTGGTGAAGAAATGTCTTGGTATAGAATTTATTTGGCCAAATATCTGATAATATTATTCCCCGACTATATCTCAATAACCAGCTTTTAAAAACGGTTCAATACTCCATTTTATTAGTATTGATACTTTTAGAATAGCCTGCCTGATGCTGTATTTTCTATGAGTGAAGTGGATGCGTGACCGGAGCACTAGCTTTGCGTAGATGGCGTGTCAACAGTGTCAGCTGAAACACACACTAAGAAGGGAAAATAGTCACAGACATAGTGCTGTCAATCGATTAAAATATTTAATCGCATGATTGTCCATAGTTAACTCACGATTAATCGCAAATTAATCGTATTTAAAATATTTTTTTTCCACCTTAAACAGATCTTTTTCTAGTTCCAAGTTTTAATACTCATCAACATGAGTCAACAAATGCTTGCTTTATGCAGCCATTTAACACAAAAGGATGACCCTCATTCATGCATTGCAAATTTGCATCAAATTCAAAACAGTCAGTGATGCACAAAATAACTTAAGAAAATAATTTAAAACAATGAATAAAGTGTGCATGAAATAATAGGGGAAAGAAAACGTTAGGAACTTGTTACATTCACCCACACAAGGGCTGAGTAATCACACACCCCCCTCTCTCTCTCTCACACACTCTCCCAACTCTCTTTCTCTCTTGCCCCTTCCTCATCTCTCTCACCCCCTCTCTCTCTATATATCTCACACACACACACTTCAGAAACAATCATAGTATCAATGAGAGCATCAATAATACACCCGAGTGAAGTCTAGTAAAAGAAAAAAAGTAAAAAAGAAAATAATTATAATTTTTTTTAAGTTAATCGTGAGTTTAAAAAAAAGTGGCGTTAATAGAATCGGGCGATAACGTGTTATTACTGCGTTAACTTTGACAGCCTTACTTATTTCATAATACGACGTTTCTGAATGGACGTTTGGATTATGTAAACCAAGTTGTAGGGCTGGGCGATTCTTGATAAAATGTGAATCACGATTTTTCTCTCTAAGAATTGAGATCACGATTCTCTCACGATTCTTATTTTTTTCAATAAAATCATTTAAAAAGTAAAGTAAAAATATATATATATATATATATAATTTTTTTTAATAAGAACAAAATTGTCATAACTTAGAAATGAGATTGCATAGGTGTATGAATCGAGATCGCGATTTCTTTTTCGATTAATTGCCCAGCCCTACCAAGTTGTATGCAATAATGAATGGTCTTTCCAGAGGAACACAAGTTACTTAACGTTACACAGAATATATATATATATATATATATATATATATATATATATATATATATATATGTTTTTTTTTTTTTTTTTTTAACACATCACCGTTAGTAGGCTATAATAATCGATTATGTTCCGTCACTGCATCGATGCAGAATCGTCCACGTCCGCATCGTGATGCATCTTAGAATCAAGAAATGTCCACACCCCCCTATATGATGATGACTGAATTAGTTTAAGGTTTTCTTCTGGACCAAAGCTACCTTTCTGTCCTCTTCTACAAGTTACCAAAGACGTTTAAAAATAACTGGAGAAACGCGGCGTGGCTCCCTCCTCCCTCTCAACACCAGCTGAATCTACTGCTTGGTGAAGGAAGGGTGCGCTGTGTTTACAACCCAAGACAAAATTAAAGCAACGCGGCATGTGGCACAATAATATTAGTTATTATTGCGATTATCTTGTTTTCATGATCGTGGGAAGACAACATCGTGATTGAAACTTGATTAATCACCACGGCCCTGATTTACATACATCCTTCAAGAGTTTGATCTGTAGATAGAAAATGGTGTTGGACCAGGGGCAGAATGGTGTTGGACCAGGGGCAGAATGGTGTTGGACCAGGCAGAATGGTGTTGGACCAGGGGCAGAATGGTGTTGGACCAGGGGCAGAATGGTGTTGGACCAGGGGCAGAATGGTGTTGGACCAGGGGCAGAATGGTGTTGGACCAGGGGCAGAATGGTGTTGGACCAGGGGCAGAATGGTGTTGGACCAGGGGCAGAATGGGACCAGGGGCAGAATGGTGTTGGACCAGGGGCAGAATGGTGTTGGACCAGGGGCAGAATGGTGTTGGACCAGGGGCAGAATGGTGTTGGACCAGGGGCAGAATGGTGTTGGACCAGGGGCAGAATGGTGTTGGACCAGGGGCAGAATGGTGTTGGACCAGGGGCAGAATGGGACCAGGGGCAGAATGGTGTTGGACCAGGGGCAGAATGGGACCAGGGGCAGAATGGTGTTGGACCAGGGGCAGAATGGGACCAGGGGCAGAATGGTGTTGGACCAGGGGCAGAATGGGACCAGGGGCAGAATGGTGTTGGACCAGGGGCAGAATGGTGTTGGACCAGGGGCAGAATGGTGTTGGACCAGGGGCAGAATGGTGTTGGACCAGGGGCAGAATGGGACCAGGGGCAGAATGTCAACATGCAAGACAGTCACATTTAAGCCCCAGTGGGACTCTAAATGCCCGAGATGGGCTTCATCTAGTATGAGCAGAGGGAGTGGTGGAGCACCCATCACTACTGTGCTCATCCTCTGTGACCTTTAACATCATGATCCTGTACAAAACCCTCTGAAACAAGGACGTCTAGATTAGCGTGTGCACTTTGAACAGGCATCCCCAGATTTCAAGTCAAGTCAGATTATTTTTTTGCAGCCCAAAGTCACATTCCATGTCTCAAATGGGCTTCACGGGCCCACAGCGGGACAAGACCGTCTGGCTTAAGCCCCAAAGAAGATGAGCAAAAGCTCCTTAATTAATAGGAGAAAGGAAAAGGGGAAGAAACGTCAGGAAGACATTTCAATAAGACCCCCCCCCCCCCCCAACAAGGATGGCCAGGCGTGCAGCAGATAGGCACCGGCCCGCACGTGCCATGGAATGGCAAGGTAATGCTAACAGAGAGCTAACTGGTCCCACTGCAGATCGCCTTGCCACCACCACCAGCAGCCTTTGCTTTGGTTCAACGTTTGCAAGACATTTGTCATCGTTGACGTTTAGCATCCAATGACTCCTTCAATCTCTTTCACGTATGTCAGACTATACATAACCTCACAGTTGCCAGGGTGAAGCTCAAGAATTTCCTACACATGAACGGGCCTGATAAAACAAAAACCCGCCCGGGGCACATTGCATAATGCGGTACATATGGACATATTCCTTTACATCATTAAGGACTCTATAGCTTATATACAAGACCACTCAGATGAATAGGCCAAGTGATACGAGAGAACCGATCCCACTATGGCCAAACTCCTTTAATATACAACACCTAAAGCTGAATTAGTTCCAAGGAGATAATATAATAATACTTGGCTTAAGCTATATGGATCCTGGCTTTCTGATATTAAAAGGATTATAAAGTTTTAGGAAAGGCAAACAAGGTATACTACTTCCTTTGCATTGGATCAGGCAAGCCAAGGAAATCCAGTAGCCTTGGGCTACATTCGGAGGTGTGCTGAGCTGTAGACACTTACCGGGCGGTCACCAAAACGTACTGCCTCAGGCAACACTACATTTTCGACTGTCACTCACTCCCACGGAGCGAGGAGTGCTTCTTATTTAGTGTCACTACCACAGAGCAGGATTGCTTCTTATCTACGGTTAGGGCTGTACCGAATGTAATTTTTTAACATTCGAAGCTTCGATTGAAGTATTCGAACGAAGTTTCGAATGTCTATAAAAAAAATTAAAATTGTTTTTTTTTATATTTTTAATATTTTTTTAACCTGAATTCTCAATTTGAATAAAGTGATTAATCTGATTAAATTAGTATTTTTCTTTTATTAAATCAACTTTCTTTAATGAATCAGTTTCGTCAACATACCAATAATCCAATAAGGGCACGGTTGGTATGAAAGTGATGGTGACGTCTTATAGTATAATATTATAATATTAGTGTAGCCTAATCTTTAACTGCAACTGTGAAGAAAACCCCCATTGGTTTAAACAGATTGAATAGACACAAAAAGAAAAAAGATTAAAAAAAATTAATAATAATTTGTATTAAAAATTAAAAATTCGAATGTTGATTTAGAATTCGAATGTCAACATTATGATCGAAGCTTCGAAGCATTCGGTACAGCCCTATCTACTGTCACTACAACAGAGCAGGAGTGCTTCTTATCTACTGTCACTACCAGAGAGCAGGAGTGCTTCTTATCTACTGTCACTACCAGAGAGAGGAGTGCTTCTTATCTACTGTCACTACCAGAGAGCAGGAGTGCTTCTTATCTACTGTCACTACCACAGAGCAGGAGAGCTTCTTATCTACTGTCACTACCAGAGTGAGGAGTGCTTCTTATCTACTGTCACTACCAGAGAGCAGGAGTGCTTCTTATCTACTGTCACTACCAGAGTGAGGAGAGCTTCTTATCTACTGTCACTACCAGAGCAGGAGTGCTTCTTATCTACTGTCACTACCAGAGTGAGGAGAGCTTCTTATCTACTGTCACTACCACAGAGCAGCAGAGCTTCTTATCTACTGTCACTACCAGAGTGAGGAGTGCTTCTTATCTACTGTCACTACCAGAGAGCAGGAGTGCTTCTTATCTACTGTCACTACCAGAGAGCAGGAGAGCTTCTTATCTACTGTCACTACCAGAGAGCAGGAGAGCTTCTTATCTACTGTCACTACCAGAGCAGGAGAGCTTCTTATCTACTGTCACTACCAGAGAGCAGGAGCTTCTTATCTACTGTCACTACCAGAGTGAGGAGAGCTTCTTATCTACTGTCACTACCAGAGAGCAGGAGAGCTTCTTATCTACTGTCACTACCAGAGCAGGAGAGCTTCTTATCTACTGTCACTACCAGAGAGCAGGAGCTTCTTATCTACTGTCACTACCAGAGTGAGGAGAGCTTCTTATCTACTGTCACTACCAGAGAGCAGGAGTGCTTCTTATCTACTGTCACTACCAGAGAGCAGGAGAGCTTCTTATCTACTGTCACTACCAGAGCAGGAGAGCTTCTTATCTACTGTCACTACCAGAGAGCAGGAGCTTCTTATCTACTGTCACTACCAGAGTGAGGAGAGCTTCTTATCTACTGTCACTACCAGAGCAGGAGAGCTTCTTATCTACTGTCACTACCAGAGTGAGGAGTGCTTCTTATCTACTGTCACTACCAGAGAGCAGGAGTGCTTCTTATCTACTGTCACTACCAGAGAGCAGGAGTGCTTCTTATCTACTGTCACTACCAGAGCAGGAGTGCTTCTTATCTACTGTCACCACCACAGAGCAGGAGAGCTTCTTATCTACTGTCACTACCAGAGCAGGAGAGCTTCTTATCTACTGTCACTACCAGAGAGCAGGAGCTTCTTATCTACTGTCACTACCAGAGTGAGGAGAGCTTCTTATCTACTGTCACTACCAGAGCAGGAGAGCTTCTTATCTACTGTCACTACCAGAGAGCAGGAGCTTCTTATCTACTGTCACTACCAGAGTGAGGAGTGCTTCTTATCTACTGTCACTACCAGAGAGCAGGAGCTTCTTATCTACTGTCACTACCAGAGAGCAGGAGTGCTTCTTATCTACTGTCACTACCAGAGTGAGGAGTGCTTCTTATCTACTGTCACTACCAGAGAGCAGGAGTGCTTCTTATCTACTGTCACTACCAGAGAGCAGGAGTGCTTCTTATCTACGGTTAGGGCTGTACCGAATGTAATTTTTTAACATTCGAAGCTTCGATTGAAGTATTCGAACGAAGCTTCGAATGTCTATAAAAAAAATTACAAAAAAAAAAAAAAAAAAAAAAAAAAAAATAATATTTTTTTAAACCTGAATCCTCAATTTGAATAAAGTGATTAATCTGATTAAATTAGTCTTTTTCTTTTATTAAATCAACTTTCTTTAATGAATCAGTTTCGTCAACATAAATAATCCAATAAGGGCACGATTGGTATGAAAGTGATGGTGACGTCTTATAGTATAATATTATAATATTAGTGTAGCCTAATCTTTAACTGCAACTGTGAAGAAACCCCCCATTGGTTTAAACAGATTGAATAGACACAAAAAGAAAAAAGATTAAAAAAATAATAATAATAATTTGTATTAAAAATTAAAATTTCGAATGTTGATTTAGAATTTGAATGTCAACATTATGATCGAAGCTTCGAAGCATTCGGTACAGCCCTATCTACTGTCACTACCAGAGCAGGAGTGCTTCTTATCTACTGTCACTACCACAGAGCAGGAGAGCTTCTTATCTACTGTCACTACCAGAGCAGGAGAGCTTCTTATCTACTGTCACTACCAGAGAGCAGGAGAGCTTCTTATCTACTGTCACTACCACAGAGCAGGAGAGCTTCTTATCTACTGTCACTACCAGAGAGCAGGAGCTTCTTATCTACTGTCACTACCAGAGAGCAGGAGTGCTTCTTATCTACTGTCACTACCAGAGAGCAGGAGTGCTTCTTATCTACTGTCACTACCAGAGTGAGGAGTGCTTCTTATCTACTGTCACTACCAGAGAGCAGGAGAGCTTCTTATCTACTGTCACTACCAGAGTGAGGAGTGCTTCTTATCTACTGTCACTACCACAGAGCAGGAGAGCTTCTTATCTACTGTCACTACCAGAGCAGGAGTGCTTCTTATCTACTGTCACTACCACAGAGCAGGAGAGCTTCTTATCTACTGTCACTACCAGAGCAGGAGTGCTTCTTATCTACTGTCACTACCAGAGAGCAGGAGTGCTTCTTATCTACTGTCACTGCCAGGGTGAGGAGTGCTTCTTATCTACTGTCACTACCAGAGTGAGGAGTGCTTCTTATCTACTGTCACTACCAGAGTGAGGAGTGCTTCTTATCTACTGTAACTACCAGAGAGCAGGAGTGCTTCTTATCTACTGTCACTACCAGAGAGCAGGAGTGCTTCTTATCTACTGTCACTGCCACAGAGCAGGAGGAGTGCTTCTTGTTCCCCCAGGCAGCAGAAGGACCGACGACACGACACAACACGCTCCACCAATGTGCAGCAGATCAGTAGAGTTCAAAATGCGGCTATAAGGCAGAATAATGTCACTGACTGATCTCCGCGGCTTCGGAGCTCAATAACTTTCGCCTCAATCAACGAGCATCACACAAGAAGAAGCATGTTCTCTACATGACCGCTGGCCCGAGTTACACACAAACAGAAAATACGCGCTGGGTTACGAAAGACACGTAGAAAACACATGCGATATGATGATGATGAACACAAGGTTTTTTCAGTGTCTTTGATTTGATAGTGGAAAGACGCCAAGCGAACCATCACAATGAGCTTTGTCCCTCCTGGTTCGCTATGCTGGGGCCTCTGTCTGTCGTGGAGCAGGATCCCACATTAGTGATCATGATCATCCGACGACCTGGATACCTGCTGGACGTCGAGCCAAACAAACAGCTGTCTGCACCCTGGCTGCTGCTGCTGGCTGAACGGGGCTCGTTCGGTTCACCGTTCATTAACATCGAATCCGTTGAGGTCGAAAACATTTCGCAAAAACCATCGATATCACGTCAAGCGAACTTACCTAAATCATCCATGGTACCGGAAATCGGTTCTTTCTAGGCTGCGAACCGGGCCAGTCTTCTTTCGGTCGCGGCGGGACGATGACTACCTATATAAGGGGTTTGGCTCCTCGCTGACCTAGAACCAAATCACAGATTTCTCCACTGAATGCAGTTCCAAGTTTTCAAGTTCCCTGCTGCTCGGCGAGCTCCACCGAACACATCCGCGACACAGACGCACAGTTCGCCCCCATCTGGAGCCTCCAACAAGTTTACAGTTACTGCTCAGTGGTGATATCTAGGGGCGAGGCGACATCTAGTGGCCGTTTGTAAACATTGTACCGCTGTAAAGTACAGCAATATAATGATACATGGCTATAGGGTAGGTTATATTGGAGAGGCAGTACAGGAGGTCTCTGCTGCAGGACATCAGGGTAATGAAACTGGAATCCCTGACCGAAAAAACATGAATTGGCACTGGCAGAGACCAGAGAGAGAGAGAGAGATGTGTCACTCCTCAACACAGATCATTCAGAGCAAATTGCATTAGCATGGTACAGAGAGAACACACATATTACTATAATGACTGGGGTTGAGGACATTATAGCACCCGATAATGTAATAATTCCCCAATAATGTAATAACTCCTGAAAATGTAATAAAACCCAATAATGTAATAAAATGTCCTGACTGTAATAACAGTTTACAGATAATGTAATACCATTACGGATAATGTAATAGTACCATATTACATTACTGGCACAGTGGTAATTTATTACATTTCCAGGTTGACCATTCTTTCCAAACTGATGACGGACGGACAGACAGACAGACAGACAGACAGACAGACAGACAGACAGACAAATGTCTGATGAGGAACCAGGGAGCATCCAAGATAAGAAAATCAGACCTATTTGAAACATGTTGGCCCTTTTATAAGATACAGACAGACATTTATTTTCTCAAAGAAATACTGATAAAATGGGTTTGATTAAGGAACACACAAATTAACAATGATAATAAATAGCCCTGGGTAACCACATGTGTAACCATAGATACAGAATAAAAAATAGATAGGTCAGTATTATATAAGGTTACACCCATAGCCTTACTAATATTAATACTAATACTACTAATAATAATGGTAATATTCATTAATTAATTCATGAAACACTGAGGTTTCCCTCATTTACAGTGATGTTGAGTATACAATTAAAAGAGATAAAATATCTCCCTGTCTCCGGTTGTCTCTGAGCGATGACCGGAGTGTTGAACTTCCCGTGATTAAGACGGAGAGGACGCAACCCTCTTTGCGCCGCCCCTGTGCCTCAAATAGATTCGCTATCAGCTCTATCTTTAATCTTTCAAAATGTTCAGTTGCTATCGCTATCAGCTCTATCTTTAATTTTTCAAAATGTTCAGTTGCTATTGCATGCACTCGTCTGTGTTTCACTACACACATGAGTGCATGCTTACCAACTGTCAGCCTGCAACACTACTATCACCGACATCTAAGAAGGGAGATCCCCCCTTGAATGGCCCTTCTAAGGTTTCTCTCCTCCACACTGCCTGTGGTGCATTTTCCCCTATTGTTAGGTTTTAGTGAGTTTTTCCTTACCTTCGCGTGGGGTATGTCTGGGAGTGTTTGCATTCATTCATTTATTTGCATTTATTTTAAATTGGTTGGACCTTATGGTGTTCTTGACTTATTGTTATGTTTCTTCTTGACTTGTTTAAAGAAGACGTGTCCGGCCCATGGGGACATTAACATGTGTTGTCGGGCCTTACAAATAAATTTGATTTGATTTGATAAAAACAAGTAATCAGCACGATAAAATAAAGTTAAAATAAGATAAAAACAGGAAACAAGAAACAGGACAAGCTGACTAAAAGCAATTACAAAATTTCTCAAAGGTTGGAAGAGTATCAAACTTTAAAGTGCATTGAAGGGCGTTCCAAGAGTATGGAGCACTAAAAGAGAAAGCAGTTTTTCCAAAATTAGAACAAGCTCCGGGAATCTTTGGGGAACTTGCTCAAACAAGTAATTTGAGCAAGTTTGATAGAATCCTGATTCCAATCCAACATGGTTGTAATGTAAGGGGGTTGCTTACCAACAAGAGCTGAAAATAAACCAATTAAGGTTTATTACGCCTCTCTGCAAAAGAGGGCCAACCAACCTTATCATACAGGAAACAATGGTGAGTGTCATAGCTATCAATCACCAGTAATATATCTGAGAGCAGAATGATAGACATTAGACAGTGTCTAAAGATTTAAGAGTAGAAGCAGCAGCATGTCTATAGACTACCTCCACATAGTCCAAAACTGATCAACAACTGCTCAACAATCCTCTTTCTACTAAACATTGGAAAGCTGGTTTTGATCCTATACAACAGGGCTATTCAACTAAATTGTTCAGGGGGCCACATTGTCAGAAATCCAAGGGGCCAGGGGCCGGACTGCCACGGCGCCTCCCCGTGCTATGAATATATGTACACTTGACACAACACGCAACCACATTTTCACAACTTTTATTTAACTACATTGCAAAAGTAGTATACTTTTCAAAAAAAGTGCTTCATTTATGTGCCACATCTGCAACATCTCCTGCAAAAAGTGCTTCATTTATGACTGTGCAACAACTGCAACATCTCCTCTTCAACATTTCAATATAAAAATAAAATAAAAAACAAACAAGTGCATGATGTGCATCTGAACATTCTAACTTCAACACTTGAACAAAAAAACACATTTATAGTGCAGCTGAGCTTATGAAAAAGTGCTTCATGTCTGTGCAACAACAGCAAATCACAGCATCTTATCAGCACTTATTGTCCACTCTTAACTCTCAAACATCAGGGGGGTGGGGGGCAGACAGGCCTAGCCTACATACACACATCTAATGAGAGCGATTGCACTTCTTTGACTGGGCAATGGCAGAGAAAGAGGGTTCATAGGAAGTGAGGGCTACCCGCAAACAGTGATGCAAATGCTCATTTGTCAAGGAGGCACGGTTGCTTGTTTTAATGGCATTCATGTGAGAGTAACTGGATTCACAGGTGTATGTTGAGCCAAACATTGTTAGCACAGATATTGCCAGCGTTTTTATTTTGGGGAATGTCTTGACATGAATACACTTTATCCAAAATGTTGTGGTGGATTCATTCTCAAGTGCCTGCTTCAGAGCAGATGATGCTTGCATGTCAATTATTTCAAGTTGCAGGAGACCTTCATCAATGTGAACTCTTGTCCTTTTGTGGAAATAGCAGCTACATTGGCAAATGGGTTGCTCACAAAATGCATCAATTCTCTGGACATGTCAAATTCATCAAATCGACTTGCAAAGTTTTCCCTCAATTTATCAATGAAATCTGTCATTAATTGAGTGACTTTTGGCTCAATTGTGCGTGTTAACGTTGACATGGAAAAAAAAAGTAAAAAAAAAAAAAAAAAAAAAAAATTATTATCGTGTAATCTTTGGCGGGCCGGTCAGAATCATCCCGCGGGCCGGATTTGGCCCGCGGGCCGCCAGTTGAATAGCCCTGCTATACAAGAAGTAATTTCTTTCTGATGAAGTTTACTTACAACAATATTAAACGACATGGCCCCCCTAAGAACCACCAGGGTAAAAAATCGCGCTGAGCCGTGAATGCACTCTGAAATATTGGCCGCTATGAAAACCAGAGACAAAAAATGCTCTGAGTTTTGTAAAAGTCAGTCAAAGCTTACCAAAAGCCTGAGCAGTGAACTCCAAGCCCACGTGACTGAACTCAAACTGGAAAGAAACAGACTAAGAAATTACGTAAACTCCATCATCAAAACTGTAAAAAAGAATTTCATCAATGACAAAACTGAGGAAAACAAAAACAAACCATGTGAACTTTGGAAATTACTCAATAATCAACTAGGCTGCAGTAAAAAACTCAAAACCAGATTTTCAAACATAAACATAAAGACGGACAACACGCTCATCACAGACAAGCTGGATGTAGCCAATTACTTAAACATTTTCTTCACAAACATAGCCACAACACTGGTAAACAAACTACCCTCCCACTCTGGGCATTTTGGGGTAGAACACATCATAGCCTACTACAATAACCTAGGGGTCCGCAAAGACGATTTCAAACTAGAAATGGTAACAACAGCTGAGGTACTCAAAAAACTGAGCGCCCTCCAACCTAACAAGGCCACTGGCCATGACAATATCCCCTCCAAATTCCTCAGAGACTCAGCAGCCGCCATCACCCCAGTCATCACACACATAATAAACCTCTCCATAAAACAGGGACACGTACCCAAAGACTTCAAAATTGCGAGAGTAACACCCCTGCACAAAAAGGGCAGCAAATTAGACCCAGGCAACTACCACCCTGTTTCTATCCTTACCTCCATCTCGAAAATCATGGAAAAAATAGTATACGAACAGGTCGAAAAGTACCTCACGGGGAAAAATCTAATCTACGAATTCCAATCTGGCTTCAGAACATCCCACTCCACTGACACATGCCTTCTCTATTTAAACGACCACATCAAACAAGAGGTGGACGCGGGCAAATACTGCGGCATGGTCATGCTGGACCTACAAAAGGCTCAGCCCTGTTGGTCTCTGACAAGAACAAGTTACAGGTTGAAAAAACCCTCAGCTCGGAACTAGGCAAAATCTGCATCTGGCTTGCTGATAACAAACTATCATTACACCTGGGTAAAACAGAGTCCATTCTCTTCGGTTCAAATAACAAACTCAGCAAGACCGACGGCTTCTCAGTTACAGTGGGTGACAATATTGTCACAAGGAAAGATGAAATTACATACCTAGGCTCCATCCTAGAGGCAAATCTGTGACAAAATGGCATCCAATGTAATAAAAAAAGTCAACCAACAAACTCGATTCTTGTACCGGATCTCCTCTTTGGTAAACAACAATACCCTGAAGACTCTGGCAGGAGCACTCATTCAAGGGTACTACGACTATGCTTGCACCTCATGGTACCAAAGCACCTCAAAGGTGCTAAAAACAAAATTACAAACATCTCAAAACAAACTGGTAAGACTACTGCTTGACCTTACTCCTAGAACCCACCTCACCCCTGCCCACTTTGACAACCTAGGATGGCTTAGAGTAGACGACAGAGTACAGCAACTTGCAATGGGCCTGGTCTACAAGATACACTACACGACTAAGGTACCCATGTACATGTCAAAATACTTCCCAAAGGTCAGTGAATACCACGATCACAACACCAGAGGGAGTTCCACAAATCATGTTAAACCCAGATTCGGCTCAAACAAGGGACTAAACACGTTTAGCAATTATGCCACATCAATGTGGAATGCCCTACCCACAGCTGTAAAGGAATGTGAATCACTACCCACTTTAAAAACCACTCTCAAAGAGCACCTATGAGAGACTGCAATTCGAAACTGGCCCCTGTAAATGTCCTAACGCAACCCCCTCCAATGTACAATAAATGTCCTATTAAACCCAATAATACACGAGACCCTCTTCTTGGGACCAAGTAAGGTTTAGTCGATAATCCAATGTACAGTCACGGCCCCCCCCCACCCCACCCCGCCTACCCAACCCCCCCCCCCCACCTGCAATGTACAGTTTCCCCCCCACCCCACCTACCCAACCCCCCCTCCACCCCTCCTACCAACCTCCTACCTACCAACCTCCTCCAATGTACAGTTTCTTCGTCAAATGTATATACTCTCTTTTTTAGACTCTTCTTGTATCAAAAACAGTACTGTATTTGTAAATCTGGTATGTCATAAATGTATAGATGTAGCAGTACTGTCTGTATGTCATGTATGTCATATATGTTATGATGAATTGAAAATGGGGGACCCTGATGTAAACAAGTCTTTCTCTGGTCTGCATCCCCTTAACAATTGTGTGTATTGAGCTGTACTGTATTGTACCCATTCTGCAATCTGTTAATAACATTTTCAATCAATCAATCAATCAGCACCACACTGGGAGACACAGAACGAAGAGAAAACTGGGATGCATGATTAGGAGTAGAAGTAGGTACATGAACCTGCTCAGTAAACAGATCCAGGATAGAATCCAGTTAGAATCAGGATCCTCATCCTTGAAAATGTGCCCAGCTGCAGCAAAATGGCGATTAAAATAAGGCAGAGAAAATTTCACATTGATCATAAAATAAACAGTGATCAAATTTGACATGAGAAGGTAAAGAGGCAGGTGAATTGCTATTATTAGCTTTTACTATTTTAGATGGATTATAATAGGTGCTAGTACTAAGTACTCTGAAAGCAGTCCAGTGTGAAGCCTCATTAGTAAGAGAACTAATGACAGTTCAGGATGACAGTTCAGAAGTGAACCAAGGGCTGGATATATTTATTACTCTACATTTCTAAAAGGTGCATGTTTATTTACGACCGACAGTAAAGTATTTGTAAAAAGAAAAATTTTTAAGCAATTTCAACATCTGGAATAGAAGATGTAGAATAAAAATCACTATTATAAAGGTAAAAAAAAAAGCCTTGTCATTAAAATTACTTAAATGTCTCCTAACTTACATTTTGGAAGAAGTTCTCTTCAAATGTGTGTCAGGAATACACACAATAGGATCACTAATACCCAAGTCAAAAACACCACATGCAGTGATTGTATCACTCTTATTAGAAAATATTAAATCAATTAAGGTTGACCTTAAGGGGTTCTTCAGATTAGGCCTGGTAGGATCAGTGATCAGCTGCAATAAATTAAAAAAAAACCAATCAATGTTAAAATCCCCCATAACTATTCATTCAGATTTATTATTAGCGAGAGAGTACTTCAGCTAGAAGATCAATAGACCTGACATCAGCTGATGGAGGTCTATAAGAAGTCTTCATTTGTAGGGGGCGGAGCTGAGCGATCATGGAGTAGACGTGTTTCACATGAGCTCCCTTCTACCGTGCTGAATATACGTTTCTCCCCATTAGTCTTTATTTTATTTTTATTTGTTTTTTATCTGTTTGCTAGGTCGTCGTGTTTAGTATACATTCATCGACCTTTTTCGACTTTCTACGATGACGGGGGTGGAAACCAGAGCCATGACTGCCCCTACCAGCAAACCATCACCGCCGGGCCTGGCCGCACCGTCGCCCGTTGTCGGGGAGTTAAGCGAAGCTGTGCTCTTGGTCATGACCAAGCTACACGCAGACTCTGAGACACGCATCGCTGAAGCACAGAAGAAAGTGTTGGCGGATTTTTGTGTCAGCCTCCGTCGTGAGATATCAGAAGAAATACGGCTGGCGGTAGTACCGCTGACAGACAAGATGGAGACGATGCACGCTGTCTCCTCGGCTAATGCTAACGAACTAGCCATGCTAACGACGGAGGTATCATTACAGTGCGAGAAGATGGCGGGTCTCGAATCCGCCCTGTTGGCTAGGCAGGCTGAAGTCAACAAACTACAGTCGGCAATGGAGGAGATGCAGTCCCGGGATAGACGCCACAACGTCAGGATTGTTGGAGTACCGGAGACCAGCGGTGAAGGCCGTCTCTCTGAGACCGTGCCCGAACTGCTGCAGAAAATACTAGGGACGGACGTCCTCCCTTCGCCTCCTGTCTGTGAATCGGCCTACAGAGCGGGCAGGTTTTCTCCCGGCGTGAACAAAGAGCCGAGGCCCATCATAGTCAAGCTGAACAGACTCCAGCAGAGAGAACTCATCATGCGGTCGGCTCGTACCAGAAGGGGTAATCTGAGGCTTGGCGATCACAAAGTGGCCATTTTCGAAGACTTTACACCGGAGGTTCAAGCACAGAGAGGCGAATACAAGGTGGTCCTGACTAAGCTATGGAAACTAGGCCTGAGGCCCACGTTATTCGCTCCCGCGAAATTATCTGTGTTGGAGAAGGTCGGTGGTCAGCGTTTGTTTTGGTCGTTGGCTAAAGCGAAGGAATATCTTGCGGAGATACCCGAGTCTGTTGCTTGATATCTATGGCGGGTGAGTGACTTGGCGGTTTGGGCCTATATACATTGATTAGGCCGACTATTCACAAATACTTGCTGTCATGCCCAGACATGCTAACTGCCCAATGCCCATCCAACTAGCGGGGCTTCCCAATGACTTCTGTTACTTGCTAAAGCTGACCTCATGGTCGTACTTGTGTATCGCCTCTTTGGAAGCTAACGAGCTAGCTGAACAATGTACATAATAGGCTAACGTGCTATCCGGATTCATCACTAGCTTACGCGCTAGCCTCGGGCTAGCCAGCGGGCTTCGTCTATAATCTGCGCTGAGACATTCGAGACCCGTTAATGGTTACGTATTTTGGTTGCTGTTGCTGTTCAAAGGGACATTGGTTTGCACAATTCAAGAGTGATCGAATCCCTAACTAACTTCTGGTATGCTTTTATTTTTATATCCAGGTTGTTTTGAGCTTTGGGATCCATAGTAGAAGCCAAGGTCGGTTGAATATGCATATACAATATATGATAACAGGTTGGGTCGGGTATGGCTTGCACTTCATGGCTATATGGTTATATGGCTTGCACTTCAGCCATGACCCTCTTTTCCTTTCTTTTTTCTTTCTTATTGTCGCTGTTTTATGTCATCTGTATGCGCGATTTAAATGTGATCCGATTCTACCTTGGACTAACTGCTGGTTTGCCTTAATTCTGTTTTGAATTTTCCGTGATCCATTTATGCTATAACGTTGCGACATTAATATGCAGACTCCAAGGTAGATGGTTACAGGGTTGATGCTGAGTAATTATATAATAATTATTGTCACTGTTTTAATGGCATTTGAATGAGCAATTTAACTGTGATTCGATCCTACCTTGGACTAACTGCTCCGACCGATATCTTTATTGAAACAATGTATGATAACAGGTGGTGTCAGGTGTTGCCTATTACCATCCCCGGATTAATTAATGAATGTGTTTAATTCTATTCTTACATAGGTTATGTCATTTCAGCCGTTGTGCCTGATCAGAGGGACAGCTAAAGGGGTGCACTTTGACCATAACCCCTTTTTTTTTCCCTTCCCCTTTTTTTTGTCATTGTTTAATTGACATTGTTCACACAATTTTGCACAATTAACCTGTGACCCGATCCTGCCTTAGACTATCGGCTGGGATGCTTTAATTTAATTTTGTTTTGAATTTTCCTATACCCTTTTGGGCTATAACAATGCGACGTTAAAGCGCAGATTCGGAAATAGATGGTTGCAGGTTGATGTGGAGTTATTATTTAATAATGGCTATTTTCACCATTATGGTTGTCTCATGTTGGGGCCAGGGCTCAGGTGGGTTTCGACCGATATCTTTATTGAATTTTATTTTTATTATTATTTGTGTTTATTGGACTAGTGGGGGTTTACTCAGGGGTTTATCTAGAGGGGGGTTGGAGTGGGGAGCGTCTTATTGATCCATGTCTCTAGTGGGAAGTGATAGGAAGATGACCATCCTCAGTGGATGGGGCATAGGGTGGGGATTGGAGAGTGGGTATAGGGGGCCTTATAATAGGACGGGTGGGTTAGGGTTTAGAGTAGAAGGAGGGGGGGTTGTAGCTGGGGTGGTATTTTTGTGTGTTTTATGTACTGTTGTCTTATATGTGTGTAATGGACCTGTCTCAAAACCCTGCCCTCTTTTCTTGATCCTCCAATCACAGCTGTCGCTTACCTCTGACTTCCTCGTACAAACAAAGTTTGTACGAGGAAGTCAGAGGTAAGCGACAGCTGTGATTGGAGGATCAAGAAAAGGGGCAGGGTTTGAGACAGGTCTATTGTTCCTCCTCTGAACTCCTGGGATTGGCCGTCCGGGCCCGCCGGGATCAGCACCTCTGTACTCAGCCTGGCTGCACTGGTATGTTCTCTACGCATTTATACAAGCTCGACCATGGCTAAATTGAATATTTTAATTTGGAACGCAGGAGGGCTTAACGCCCCACACAAGCGTGCCAGTGTCCTTTGGCTATTGAAGAGGAGAAATATTGACCTTGCTCTCTGTAACTGAGGGGTACAATTCCCTGACTGTATTGATAAGTATGGTATCATTAAACCACTACCGCTTTATGTACTTTAACTACTGGCCACACAGTACATGATATAGATATGATGAACACTTTCCCACCATGAAACCAAGTCCACACAAATGTATAAGTCGAATATTTAATATATAGCAAAGGGTATATACAACGTTCACTTAATGACATTTATGATTTGAATGCACTTGTAAGGCAAATGAGTATTCGTAGGCAAATCAACATTGAATGTCCAATCTCTGGTTACGCAGGAAGCAAGTATACAACCTGGTTCTTTAGGGAACTATAGCGATGGTACTTAATGATTATAGCTGGATATACTAAAGGGGGGTCCTGCTGGTTGTAAGTCAGTAGGGGGGGGGGTTAGGAGAGCCGCCGGCGATATCCCATCTGGCCAACGATTTCTTGGGAGAATTCAGAGTGCTGAACACGGTGCCCACAGAACCTTGGTCCACAGATGAATACAGTTGGGCCCTCTTGTAGACGGTAGCTGCCGGTCCACAACGAAGAGACGTGAGGCGACCTCACTCGGGGTAGAGCGCCGTCTCACCTGGACTCCTCTCGGGGGGTAGTTCCAACACTCACCAGTGTTGGCTGTTATCCATGGCATAAATCAAAGCACCCAAAGCAAGTAGATAATCCAAGCCGTGTAGGGCTCGCCGTCGTCCGGGTAATGTAATCCAATGTGCAGGCCCACTCGTCCTAGCCCAGAACTCCTCGGATGAAAGCACCACACGTGGTCTGCCCAGCCTGGTTAAGACTCTAGATAACGCGAGGAAGCGATGGGGGTACTACTCACTGTATAACTCTAACCGAACGATGCACCATACATAATAGACTATTATTAACTTAATAGAAATACGTCCCACTCGACGGTATAGTGCCAAACTATGACAATTCAACTATTAATCCACACGATGTCTCAATGCCATTCTAAGGCCAAGTTGACCATACTGCACCACACGTGGATCGTGGGTGAGGCTTAACGTCTTGCCACTAGGTTGGAGGGTAAAGAACTAAGGGCTAAGGGACTAAAAGAAAGTTCTACTTTACTTGCGCCATATATATATGCGCTGTGAACAAATAGTACCATTCGTATTTCGCCAGACGTATTCCTACGCGGAACCGGGCTAGTAACGACATGTTCGTCGGCACGATTGAACTTGAACCAAGGGGCTTGGCTGCTGGCGCCAAGTTCTTGTCCAATGAGAGAATGAAACTATTATGGGCTGTTAGTAGACTAAAGGGATACTCAGTGTATATGTACAAGGAATATACAAGGGATATCAAACGATATACAAATACTATTAAATATATATCCATAAATAAATATATATATTCGGTTTAATCTGATCCTTCACAACAGCCGCCCCCTAATTAGTCCCACCTAATTAGCTAAGCAGAGACAGATTAACCGCACTGTCTACCACTCAAGGTCCGCTGTAAGGGTCAGTCAACTCACAAAGTCGTGGGGTCATGGTCGTCATCGATAGTGTCTGGGAGTCTGGGCAGTTCTATTAGCCTCGCCACGGGTCGTGTGTAAGTTCGCCCTTGGACGAGCACCTCAGCTGCTCGGACCTTGCCATCGGCACCCCTTGGACGAGCACCTCAGCTGCTCGGACCTTGCCATCGGCACCGGTGATCACTTTGCTTACGCGGCCAGCCGGCCACATAGCTCTGGGTAGTGACTGGTCGATAATCATGACGACTGTTCCTTCTGTCAAATTGTCTCTCTCTTTTACCCACTTCTGGCGGGTCTGTAGAGACGGTAGGTAGTGGAGTAGAAAGCTGTTCCAAAACTTGTCAGCTAGTACTTGACTGTACCTCCACATTCTTCGGCCGTTCGCTTCTTCAGGCCTGTACATTGTCTGGGGTAGCGCAGGGTCCAGCCGCCCCATCAAGAGTGTGTTGGGGGTGACTGGGTCGACATCTGCTATATCACTGGAGACGTAGCCGAGGGGCTTGGAGTTCAATACTCCCTCGATCTCCGTGAGGACTGTCATTAGGACTTCTTCCGCTACAGTCTGGGCCCCAAGCACGGCGTACAGGGCTGTCTTTATAGAACGTACTTCTCGTTCCCAGGTTCCACCGAAGTGGGGTGCGTTCGGGGGATTAAACTGGAAGTCAATCTGGGATGGAGCGAGGTGGGTCTTAAGTTCTGGGCCCATAGCTTGGAAGCTCTCTCTCAGCTCTCTTTCTTCGCCTTTGAAGTTTGTCCCGTGATCAGACAACAATGTAGACGGTTTTCCTTTCCGTGATGTGAATCTTCGGAAGGCCATAAGGAATGAGTCTGTGCTCATGGTTGGAAGGAGTTCGATATGTATCGCTCTGGTGGTCATGCATTTGAATACAATACCCCACCGCTTCTCGGTTCCTCTTCCTTTCTTTATATACAACGGGCCAAAACAGTCCATGCCTGTGGAGTGGAATGGCTTGTCGCCGAGTCGGAGGCGACAGGGAGGTAGGTCAGCCATCCGGGGTATGCTGGGCTGCGCGCGCCACTTTCGGCAGTCTAGACAGGTTCGCTGGAAGCGTCGCACTGCTTCTCTTCCTTGAAGTATCCAATAGCGACGTCTGATCTCCGCGAAGACTCTCTCTGCTCCTGCGTGGTGTACATCCTCGTCGTATTTCTTTATGATCAGCTCTGTGACCTTGTGTCGGCTGTTCAAGACTATCGGGTACTTAACGTCATCCGGTAGATTGGGGGCCCTCCGCAGACGACCACCCACTCTGATGAGATTATGGGCGTCGCTCTCGGGTGCCAGGTGGAGCAATCTGCTGTCTGATGGGACGGGCTTTCCTCCCTGTAGACAGTCTAGCTCGTCGGGGAACGAGTCTCTCTGGGCTCGTTGTAGTAGAAGAAATTCTGCTTCTTCGTAGTCAGCTGCTGAAATGTCGGCAGTGGGCTGAATCTCTGGGTGGTGCCACAGAAATGTCTTTAGTTGCGCACTCTGTAGGGTGAGGCAATCATCTATGTTGGGGTCTGTGGAGGCGACTGTGCTCAGTCCACAGAACATAGGTTTCTTGTTCTCAGCCTCCTTTACTCGCCTCCCGTGGGGTGGGCGTAGGCCACTCTCCTTCCGGGAGCTTGAGGAACTCTGGTCCGTCACTGTAGATGTTGTGACGGTTGAGGTCATCTAGGGACATTCCCCGGGTGATGACGTCAGCTGGGTTGTGTTTGGTGTCCACATACCGCCAGCTCGCTGCTTCTGTTAACTCTTGAATCTCTGTGACTCTGACTCCCACGAAGACCTTGTATCTGCATGAATCAGACTTGATCCATGTGAGTACTGTCGTGGAATCTGACCACAAGATTGTTCTGTGCACCGGAATGGTGAGTTCACGTTGGATTAACGTGGCTAGATGCGCTCCTGCTAGGGCTGCGCAGAGCTCTAGACGCGGGATAGATTGTTGCTTTCGTGGGGCTATTCTTGAGCGAGCCAGGATGAAGGCGGTGTGTATCTCTCCTCCCTTCTCTTGGGCACGCAAGTAGGCCACTGATCCATAGGCTATTTCGGAGGCGTCGCTGAAGACGTGTAGATCCATCTTGCATGTCTCTGGCCTCACTGTGGGTGGGAAGTAGCTGCGGCGTATATTGACGCCTGGGAGTGAGCGGAGTTCCGTCTCCCACTCTCTCCATGTGGAGGCAAGGGGTGCGGGTATTGGGTCGTCCCAGCCCTGGTCCTTGTCCCATAGTGCTCGTACAATCATCTTTGCCCTGGTAGTGTAAGGTAGAATACATCCCAACGGGTCATATTGTCTGGCGAGTGTTCTGTACACACTCCGTCTGGTGGTCGGTATCGCCGTCGACCTTCCCTGCTCCGTGGTCAGGGGTTTGTGTCTATAGTGGAGCGAGTCTGTTTTGAAGCGCCAGACTAGTCCTAGTGTCATTTCTTGGGCTTCTCCTGGGATTGTCGCCATCCAGGTCTCGCTGCTGGCAGCCTTGTCCGCGGGGGAGAGGCTGCGCAATACGTGCGGGTCGCTGCTGGCCCACTGCCTGAGATCAAAGCCGCCTTTGATCAGAGAGGCGCGTAGCTTGAGTAGGAGAGCCTCGGCTTCTTCTTGAGTCGAAACGCTTTGTAAACAGTTGTCCACGTAGAAACTGTTCTTCACACTGTGTCGGACCTCTTCATCTGCTGCTGGGTCCTCTGCGACGTGTTTCTGTAGTGCAAATGTAGCACAGCACGGGCTGCATGTAGTTCCGAAAGGGAGGACTTCCCATTGATAGATGGCGGGGTGCTCATCTCCGATCCTCTCTCTCCATAGGAACCGCAGTAGGGGCTTATCCTCCTCCACTAGTCTCACCTGCAGGAACATCCCTTTGATATCCCCGCTGATAGCCACCTTGTCCTGGCGGAAGCGTAGTAGCACGCCTAGTAGAGAGGGGCCGAGTGTGGGGCCGGGCAAGAGCTCTTTATTCAGATTCTGGGATCCGATCTGGTAGCTGCAGTTAAACACAATGCGATCCTTGCCGTTGTGGTGGACCTTGTGGTGCGGCACGTACCATGATTCGGTCGTCTGATCGGCCTCTTTAATGTCAATCTTTGTCACGTGTCCCGCTGTGATTAGCTTCTCAATCTCAGCGCGGTACACACTCTCTTGAGCGGGGTCTTTGGCTAGGCGCCGCTCTGTGTTCAATAGATACCGCTCCGTAGCGTCTTTCTTTGCGTGAAAGGTGGGCATTCCCTCTCGCCTCAGGAGTGGAGTTGCGTATCTCATCACTCCGCTGACTGTGACTCTCTTTGTCCCCTGCTCGAGGAGGTTTATGGCGTAAATGTCTTCTTTAGAACGAATGTCTTTCTTTTCGTTCTTAAAGGGCATTGTCTCTAGTGTCCATAGCCTCTCGACATGCTGCAGGAGAGTGGTGTCTTCTTCTGTCACTCTGGAGTGGAGGCAGCTAGTGGCTGCTGTTCGGTTGAGAGATTTAGTGAGGGGGCCTTGTAGTGTCCATCCTAGGCGGGTCTCGACTGCTGCAGGACAGCCTCTGGGTCCTGTA
Source organism: Notolepis coatsorum (assembly GCF_963971535.1). Taxonomy (NCBI): domain Eukaryota; kingdom Metazoa; phylum Chordata; class Actinopteri; order Aulopiformes; family Paralepididae; genus Notolepis; species Notolepis coatsorum. Next base: position 168,962,978 of record NC_140170.1, on the reverse strand, counting down.
TGGACCCGGTCTATCGGGACTATGAGGTCTGCATGGTCGGAGCCTATCAGCAGGGTCGGGGTGGCGCCGTCTATGAGCGGGATAGGTAGTTGACGCAGGTGCACATATTTATCCATCAGTTTGGCGATGGGGTAGGTGTACTGTGATAGTCCTATTTCTTGGCTGGTGAAAGCATTTGTAATCCTATACCGTCGCTCTGGCTGCCCGCTTGCTGCGATAGTGAAGGAGACATTCTCGCCTTTTATCGTCTTTAAATCTCTTCTTATTGTCCGAATCGTCATTTGGTTCTCGCTCCCACGCAGTCCCAGCTGGGCCGCAGCGGACGCGAGCAGAAGGGTCTTCTCTGACCCGTCATCAAGGACGGCGTAAGTGTCCATGACTTTATCTTGGTAGCTCAATGTTACACGGACTACCTTTAAGAGCACTTGGGCGCCGCTGCTGCTGGCGGGGTCAATGTACATGACACTTGCCTTTGTGCTGCTCGATGGTGCAGGTGCAGGCTTTCTTCTGTTACTGTCGTGTAGGACATCTAGGTGGGCTCCGTCACACCGACTGCACCTCTTCTTTAGGCGGCACTCGGCTGCCATGTGACTGCGCGCACATCGGTAACAGCGCCTGTTGGACTTTATCCATTGACTCACTTCTTCTGCATTCATCTTTGTGAACAGGTCACATTGTGACAGCCAGTGTTCCTTCTCGCAGTACGGGCACACCATCTTCCACTTCTCTTTTCTCGAGGGGGTACTGTGGTTCTTACTGCTCGGTACTGATTCTGATTGGTGCATGACAGTCACCGATCTTCTTCCATCGTTTATTCTCCTGGGTCCCTCTCTGGAGCTTGGTGTGCTCCGCACGAACGTATCCAGTCGTAGGCTGCTGACTTCTCTCGCCAGGAAGTCGGCTAGATCGAGGAGGGATGGTTCGGGACCGTTAGGATCACGGTGGTCTCTCTGCCGCCTGAAGCGCTCTTGTCTGGCGGGTGGCAGCTTCTCTAAAATCCTCTCGACGTTAGAGTTGGCGTATAGCTCGTGCATACCCTTTTCTCGTTGCGCTCCCAGCATCCCTACCAGGGACTGCACTTTTATAGACAGGTCGTCTAATGAGCGATTGTCTGTTGCTGGGGGTAGGCGGTCAATATGCCTTATCTCTTGGATTACGTAATCCCATATACGTCCATATCTCTGGTCCAGCGCTGCTAGAGCCGCGGTGTATGGGGTCGTAGAGGTGGCATAGGCTAGCGCTATATTGTGCGCTCGGGGTACTTTCAGGTGCTTCAGTAATATTGCATACTTGTGGCGTTCATCAGCGACATCCACCATCATTGTCTCTAAGCACATCCGGAGCTCCGTGTACTGTGCTCGATTCTCATAGGTGAAGTCTGGAAACGTCGGTGTGCCAATGTATGACGCCGTGGATGGCTGATACATCGGCGAGCGTTGGGGGAGAGGCCTCCTAGGCGAGTCTCCTCTTGCGCCTCTCTGTGGGCTGGTACCGGCAGGGTACCATGGCCCGCTGGTCCAGGTGCTATTCCTCGGGGCTGGTTGTGCGTCATGCTCACCCGTGAATAGAGTCAGGGGTCTGTAGCGCAGCGCCGCGGGGGTATAGCCTGGGCTGTACTGGACCTCCTGGTCCGGTGGAGTACTGTGCTGTCGTCGGGCTTGGTTCTCCTCCTCTCCCTCTTCTTCTTCTATCAGGTCCTCTAGATCCTGTAGTCGTTTATTTAGCTTCTCCGCAGTGTATGCCGCTCCTTCCTTGTAGCTGGGTCTCGCTTGGACCGGTCGGGGAAGGGGGTCTGCGGGGGGTATAGGCTTGGTCTGTTGGTCAAGTTCAGGGTCGCTTGCTCGGTTAGGGGATGCTGCCCTTGACTGTTGTCTCGACGAGTTCCTTGAACCCCTGGCGGAGGGAGAGGGTGTTGCCTTGGTGATCAGCTGCTCCATTAGCTGCGCTTGTAGTCTGTCGCGCTCGCCCTGTAGTCTGTCGCGCTCGGTTTCGCGCTGGATGAGAGCGAGGTCGCGCTCTGCCTCTCTTTGGGCACCGTCAGCGGCGCGCTGGGTGTCTGCTCGGTCTCTTGCCATATTCTCTTCCGTCTGAAGGCGTCTCATCTCCAGGCGTATGCGCTCTTCTTCGCTCCGTTGCTGCGTCTGGAGTCGATCGCGTTCACCCTGAAGTCGATCGCGTTCACCCTGGAGTCGATCGCGTTCGGTAGAGGCTGTCAGGCTGACGAGGAACGCCTGTGATAGCATCCTCTCCGCTTCGCTGGGGGAAGACGGTTGTAGAGGTGAGCCACTCCTGGCTGTACTCGTTGGGGAGTCCTGGAGCTCTATCTCCTCGGCGCTCTCCTCATCTTGTTCCGTGCAGAGTTCTCTCTCTGTAGGGTTGTCTTCCTCCCGGGGCTGGTCGGGGACTACTTCTTCGGTATTGGCGGGGGGTAAAGGCATGTCAGCTCCCTCCTGGTCCCCACCGTGAGCTTGGTCAGTTACATTAGAACCCACTAGGGCCTCTGTGGTCGGGGTAACCTGGTCGTTAAGGTCAGACATAATTTTACTTTCTACTTTTACCGCGTTTACCGTTTGTCGAAGGCTAGGTAGTTGACTGACAGCGTAATCCTCTAAGTACTGAGGTGTCTGTCGTCTGCGCCGCGGGCGTTCTACGTTAGGAGGACCGTTTCGTGGAGTGTTCATCATAGGCCATTTCAATATTAATAACACTATATTAATATTACACTAGTTACCATCCGGCTCGAAGGACCAATTGTAACTGAGGGGTACAATTCCCTGACTGTATTGATAAGTATGGTATCATTAAACCACTACCGCTTTATGTACTTTAACTACTGGCCACACAGTACATGATATAGATATGATGAACACTTTCCCACCATGAAACCAAGTCCACACAAATGTATAAGTCGAATATTTAATATATAGCAAAGGGTATATACAACGTTCACTTAATGACATTTATGATTTGAATGCACTTGTAAGGCAAATGAGTATTCGTAGGCAAATCAACATTGAATGTCCAATCTCTGGTTACGCAGGAAGCAAGTATACAACCTGGTTCTTTAGGGAACTATAGCGATGGTACTTAATGATTATAGCTGGATATACTAAAGGGGGGTCCTGCTGGTTGTAAGTCAGTAGGGGGGGGGGTTAGGAGAGCCGCCGGCGATATCCCATCTGGCCAACGATTTCTTGGGAGAATTCAGAGTGCTGAACACGGTGCCCACAGAACCTTGGTCCACAGATGAATACAGTTGGGCCCTCTTGTAGACGGTAGCTGCCGGTCCACAACGAAGAGACGTGAGGCGACCTCACTCGGGGTAGAGCGCCGTCTCACCTGGACTCCTCTCGGGGGGTAGTTCCAACACTCACCAGTGTTGGCTGTTATCCATGGCATAAATCAAAGCACCCAAAGCAAGTAGATAATCCAAGCCGTGTAGGGCTCGCCGTCGTCCGGGTAATGTAATCCAATGTGCAGGCCCACTCGTCCTAGCCCAGAACTCCTCGGATGAAAGCGGTACTACTCACTGTATAACTCTAACCGAACGATGCACCATACATAATAGACTATTATTAACTTAATAGAAATACGTCCCACTCGACGGTATAGTGCCAAACTATGACAATTCAACTATTAATCCACACGATGTCTCAATGCCATTCTAAGGCCAAGTTGACCATACTGCACCACACGTGGATCGTGGGTGAGGCTTAACGTCTTGCCACTAGGTTGGAGGGTAAAGAACTAAGGGCTAAGGGACTAAAAGAAAGTTCTACTTTACTTGCGCCATATATATATGCGCTGTGAACAAATAGTACCATTCGTATTTCGCCAGACGTATTCCTACGCGGAACCGGGCTAGTAACGACATGTTCGTCGGCACGATTGAACTTGAACCAAGGGGCTTGGCTGCTGGCGCCAAGTTCTTGTCCAATGAGAGAATGAAACTATTATGGGCTGTTAGTAGACTAAAGGGATACTCAGTGTATATGTACAAGGAATATACAAGGGATATCAAACGATATACAAATACGATTAAATATATATCCATAAATAAATATATATATTCGGTTTAATCTGATCCTTCACAACACTCTCCTTAGTGAGACGCATTTATTGGTAGGTGACGTGTCAAGACTGGCAAATCGGCAATATCACGTTATCTCCTCATCCTCAGCCGATGATAAGACGAAAGGAATAGTCATAGTTACAAGACGTAACCTTGATATCAAAATCTTGGATGTATGGTCGGACACGGAGGGAAGGATTACTATAGCAAAAGTTGAATTCTTGCATAGGAAGATGGCTATAATAGCATTGTATGCTCCTAACACATTTGATTCAGCGTTCTATAATACAATCACGAAGAATATGTTGGAACTTAATGGATACGCTCTCATTGTGGGTGGCGATTTTAATGCGTGCTGGGATGCGGAGATGGATAGGTCCGGGCCCTCTGAAACGAGCGACCAAAAACGGGCCTCTAAGGCCCTTAGGATGTGGGCCAAAGACACAGGGCTCACAGACCTTTGGCGCTTATGCAACCCCACCCTCAAAGATTACTCTCACCTGTCAGCCAGACACAAAAGCTTCTCTCGAATTGACTATGCATTCGCGTCCCCTAATATGTTTGATAGTTTCGATGTCTCATTGGTTCCCTTGGCTCTCTCAGACCACAAGGGGATTTTCCTTACGGCAACCTTTGGCAGGCTCTCCGCAAGAGCTCCCAGATGGCGTTTTAATTCGACCTTGCTAAAGAACGATGACTTCTGTTCTGAGTTCAGGAGTAAACTAGCTGAATTTTTGCAGATCAACGTTGGCACAGTAGAAGACCCTAGGGTCCTGTGGAACGCATTGAAAGGATTTATCAGGGGTCATGTCACACTATTTGCCTCCAATTTGCGAAAATCCCGGTCAAAAAAGCTAGAAGGACTGGAATCATTATATGCGGACCTATACGCATCCTTGCAAACTAACTATAATGAACGACTAAACACACAACGTAAGATAGTCAAAAAATAAATAAACTCCATACTTAAACAACAGTCTGAGTTCTTGATACATAGGACAAGACAAAATTACTATTTTCACGGCTCCAGACCTAGCCATCTATTGGCAATGAAAATACGCTCAAATGATCATTTCTCGGATATCCCCTCCATTTCTCGGATATCCCCTCGATTAGGACGAGCCAGGGTGCAGTCACTACTGATTCGAAAAAGATCAATGACACTTTTAAAGAGTTTTACTCACAGTTATATAGCTCAGAGGGTAATCTTGATGACTCTAAATTTGAATCGTTCATTGGCGGGCTTGAGATACCCCACATTTCTGAGGAAGAGGCCAAGGAACTGGGGAGACCGATTACTCTCGTAGAATTGAGGGAGACGATTGTTGAAATGCAGAGGGGTAAGGCACCAGGCTGGGATGGTATTCCACCCGAAGTGTATTTAGCTTTCTGGGACCAACTGGGTCCATTGATGCTCGATATGATCAATTACGCTATCGAACAAGGGGAGTTCTCAAGAGATGTCAATATGGCGTTGATTTCTTTACTTCTCAAGAAGGACAAATATCCCAATGATTGTGGTAGCTATAGACCCTTGAGTCTTCTCGGGGCCGATTTAAAGGTGTTTGCCAAGGTGCTGGCCCGTCGCCTGCAGAGATTTATGTCTGTATTGGTACACTGCGATCAAACTGGTTTTATCCCGGGGCGTCTGGCTGCAGATAATCTTAGGAGGCTGTTGCATGTAATCGATAACAGTAAAGACAATACAACTCCATCCACAGTTCTGTCTTTGGATGCCATGAAGGCGTTTGACAGACTTGAGTGGTCATACCTGTGGAAGGTACTTGAGGTCATGGGTCTTGGAAAGAGTTTTATTCATATGATTAAAGTCCTGTATGCCTCGCCGTCTGCGATGATACTGACAGGCAAAAACTGTTCCACACTCTTTCCAGTCTCCAGATCTTCTAGACAGGGTTGCCCTCTGAGCCCGGGACTGTTTGCGCTTTCCCTCGAACCTTTGGCCCAATTTATTAGGCAATCGGAGGACATCGTCCCCATAATGGTCAACAATACTCCACACAAAATTGCTCTCTATGCGGATGACCTGCTGATTTTCATGGACGACCCCTCCCGGTCGGCCACAAAATTATTGAGGATAATCGACGACTTTGGTAAATTGTCAGGTTTTAAGATTAACTGGAACAAATCAGCCTGCCTACCTCTTAATGAACTGGCCAAGGCGGTACGACTACCAGCTGATATCCCCATAGTAGAACATTTTAAATACTTGGGCATAGAGATATTCCCCACGCTGAACCAAACTACTAAGTACAACTTCACGGGTACTTATGATAAAATACGCCAGGATCTAGACAGGTGGTCGTCCCTTCCTAACTCCTTACAAGCCCGGGCTTCCATAATCAAAATGAACATCCTGCCTAGGATAAATTTTATTAGCTCAATGCTCCCCCTGCCCCCTCCAATAGACCACTGGCGCAAGGTACAATCGATGGTATCTAAGTTTATCTGGAATAACAAACGCCCGAGAATCAAAAGGGCTACTACTCAACGTAGAAAACAAGATGGGGGCCTCGCAATCCCTGATTTTAAACTTTATTTCTGGTCCTTTTCACTGAGACCTCTGATGTGCTGGCTAGACCCTGTAGAGGCTGTATCGTGGCGCTCCTTAGAAGCGGCGGCGGTATCTCCGCTAAGATTGCAGGATGTAGTGTACTCCACTGTCTCTATTTCGAAATGCCGGCTGAGGTATGGACCGATCATAACTCACGTGATCCAAACGTGGCGTAATGTACAGAGGTCGTGTGGGGTTAAATGCCCATGGCACCTGGACTCTCCAATTTTTTATAACCAGCAATTACTTGTTGGACACAAGCCGGTTAATATTCCTCAATGGCAAAGGAGGGGAGTGCATACTCTGGAGGATATTTATGATAAGAACGGCCTCCGTGCGTTTCAGGACTTAAGAGAATTTTATGATCTTCCCGGCGAGTCCTTCTTTCTTTACCTTCAACTAAGGTCAGCACTGAGGGCGCATGGCGTACCGTGGGCTCAAGCCTTGCACCCACACCCCTTCCTCAGGCTCATAGTGGACAGGACGACATCCAGAGGGTTTGTCTCCGACTTTTATACGCTCTTAATTCAATCCACGTATAAAAATGTATCATTGGATACAATCTGGCGTGTGGATATCCCGGAGTTGGACCCCGAGTTTGACTGGGATGATGTTTGGGCAAATGTGGCATTATCTTCCCGCAACCCCAATCACCAGCAAATTAATTTTAATTATATTCATAGGACCTATCTTACACCTAGGAAGCTATATGCTATGGGACTGATAACCGACTCTCGGTGCACTTTGTGCTCTCAGAAGGCCACGGGCACTTATATGCATATGTATTGGGATTGCCCACCAGTGGCCCGCTTCTGGAGGTCAATAACGGACAAACTTTCAGATCTGTGTGGCTTAACTATCCCATTCACAGCTGTTACGCTACTCCTGAACGATATAACGACACTACCCGCTTCCGTACAACTGAAAAGGGTTGTCCTAGCGGGCGTCACAGCAGCGAAGAAGCTGATAGCAATGAGATGGAAGGAGCCTGAGAAGCTTACAATGATTAACTGGTCCCTAACTCTATTGGATGTGATTTATCTTGAGATATCCACAGCCCGGGTGATTGGGGTAGGGCAGGCTGGAATTGACCTGTGGTTCGCAGCAGCTGAGAAGGTAAAGACCGCAGTGTGCGGCTGAGCGGGGTTGGGGTGCGTGTTCGGGTGAGTCCGGCGGTCTCTTGGGAGGGGGAGGAGGAAATGTTTTGTCTGTCTTGTCTTTTGTCTTGTCATCTTGAGTTTAGCTGGGGATATTATGGGGGGGCAGCTATTTAACTATTTCTTCACTGTTTGGCCACTTTTACACGGTCTCTGTGAGTCTATGGAACACCTCTACAGGTTTTTGTTTTTTCATGAAGGTTCATTGCTCTGTTTTCGGGTCGTGTGCTCAAAAAATGGTCCTTGTGGTGGATTGGAGATGTACGTTTTATTAATATAGGGTCACACGGCCGGGAATCGGGGCTGAACACTGGGAAAGACCATTTATTAGATAGTACCCCTTGGAATTAAATTTAGAAGGTTAAACTCTGTTTTCTTTTCTCTTGTCTGTATAATTGTTAGTCTGTATTATTATTATTATTATTGTTTTTGTTATTTTCTTGTGAAGTTCTATTGTTATTTTCTTGTGAAGTTCTATGTATTGTGATTGTGGTTAATGTGTTGTCTTGTTTCATGTGAATAATAATAAAAAAATTTGATCAAAAAAAAAATAAGTCTTCATTTGTCATGCAGCAACAGGCACATGTAAGATGGGCGACACACAGGAACACACACACTCGCCTCTCTGCGCTCTGCACCAAGTGCTCCTGTCCATCTTCGTCAAGGATGCGACAGCGTTAGCGATCTGTTCTGCATGTTTTTCATTGGGTCTATCTCTTTTTGGGGGGGAAACCCTTGCGAGCACAGTGATAACATGCAAACTCCACACAGAAAGGCCCGGGAGATACCCTATACCTGGGTACCTGGCAACCCGACACCACTAACTACAAAGGAATTATTAGACCCATAATCAACACCAAGGGTTAATAATAATAATAATAATAATAATAATAATAATAATAATAATAATAATAATAATAATAATAATAATAATAATAATAATAATAATAATAATAATAATAATAATAATAATAATAAGGGTTAATAAATAAATTCAAACCACTTGGGTAAGGTAAGAGAAATGAGAATAGAAACAGAAAAACAAGACGTCACATGAACAGAAAAACGGCTATACACTAGGTGGGTGGCTCGCTGATGTGGGGGGGGGGGCTTGCCCATGGAGGGCTTTGTAGGCGATGGGGGTGATGTGACAAACATGACTTAGTGAGTAGCCTGACAGCAGAATTTTGGACCACCTAAAGTTGATCCATGGACACAGGGCGAGACTGAGACATGAGAACACTCGGACACACGGTCCGTGGTGTCAAAGAGAGGAAGGGATATCTTCCTCCTACCTTTCACCACAGTCATCCAGGAGGAACAGCCTGGAGAGAGGGCTCCAAACAATCAGGGCTCAGTTTGATGACCAAGAACATCCACAATGAGTATCGCTATGGGGGCTCGGTCCTAGGACCCCTTCTCTTCTCCCTCTATACTAAATCTCTGGGTAACATTATCACGTCTCATGCCTTCTCATATCATTGCTATGCCGATGATACTCAACTCTTCCTCTCCTTCCCTCCCTCAGATATCCACGTCTCTGAGCGGATCTTGGCCTGTCTGTCCGACATCTCTGCCTGGATGACGACCAACCACCTCAAACTGAACATAAGCAAAACAGAATTGCTCCACCTGCCGGCCAAATCCTCCCCCCTGACGACCTTTCCATCACAGTCGAGAATGCAGCTGTGACTGCGTCCCCGACCGCCAAGAACCTTGGTATTGTCCTCGACGACCAGTTGAACTTCTCCGCTCACATCGCAGCGACAACCAGACCCTGCAGATTCCTCCTGAGCAACGTCAGAAGGATCCACCCCTTCCTGACAAAAGAAGCCACCCAACTCCTCATCCAATCAACAGTCATCTCCCGCCTCGACTACTGCAACGCACTGCTTGCTGGCCTTCCGGCCACTGCCACCAAGCCTCTTCAACTCATTCAGAACGCAGCGGCCCGCCTGATCTCAAACCTACCGAAGTCAGCCCATGTCACCCCACTTCTTAGGGACCTGCACTGGCTCCCCATTGCCGCACGAAACTGCTTCAAGGCCCTCGACCTGGCATACCATGCGGCAAAGGGAACCGCTCCCGCCTACCTCCGGTCAATGGTCTCTAAGTAACTACACACCCTCAAGACCCCTACGCTCTGCATCTTCTGGCTGTCTCAGACCCACTCCTATCCGAGCTCCGGGAGGGTCATCAAGGAGAACCTGCCTATTCTCAGTCCTTGCCCCACAATGGTGGAACGAACTGCCCACCACAGTTAGGAGAGCCGAAACCCGTCCAATCTTTCGCTATCGACTAAAGACGCACTTCTTCAACCATTATCTGAAAGGAAAAAAAAGAAAAAAATAATTTAACCCTAACTAACCTTATTGTCATGCACTTGTCCTAATATACTAACCTACACTGTAGCACTCAACACTTTGATGAACATTGTTACTCAGCTGATAGATTTGTACCCTTCCTGATGAGTAGTTTGTATTTGCATGTGGTTTCAAATGTGTGAGTTAAAACTGACCCCAATCCACTTAAATAACCCCATATACTTTTAAAGAAAGAAGGGGTCTGGGTCTGATCCACTTAAATATAAGAAGTCTTCTTCAGCACCAAAGATTAGTCACTGTTTTGAATGCTATCACCATTCCAAAATGAGTTCCTTGACTATAGACAAGATAGCAGACTCACTCTCTCTCTGATGTTGAAATTATTGTATTTATTACTTTAATCATCTTGAGTAATGCTTCTAATTACCATAAGGAAATGAGTGGTCAATTGTTAATAATATTGTCTCATTTTTGAAAGGCTGTCAAGTACATCTATGCAGATTAACTATTGTATTGCCAATTCTGGCTGCTGGCACAAAGGAACATAGGAACACACACACACACACACACACACACACACACACACACACACACACACACACACACACACACACACACACACACACACACACACACACACACACACACACACACACACACACACACACACACACACACACACACACACACACACACACACACACACACACACACACACACACACACACACACACACACACACACACACACACACACACACACACACACACACACACACACACACACACACACACACACACACACACACACACACACACACACACACACACACACACACACACACACACACACACACACACACACACACACACACACACACACACACACACACACACACACACACACACACACACACACACACACACACACACACACACACACACACACACACACACACACACACACACACACACACACACACACACACACACACACACACACACACACACACACACACACACACACACACACACACACACACACACACACACACACACACACACACACACACACACACACACACACACACACACACACACACACACACACACACACACACACACACACACACACACACACACACACACACACACACACACACACACACACACACACACACACACACACACACACACACACACACACACACACACACACACACACACACACACACACACACACACACACACACACACACACACACACACACACACACACACACACACACACACACACACACACACACACACACACACACACACACACACACACACACACACACACACACACACACACACACACACACACACACACACACACACACACACACACACACACACACACACACACACACACACACACACACACACACACACACACACACACACACACACACACACACACACACACACACACACACACACACACACACACACACACACACACACACACACACACACACACACACACACACACACACACACACACACACACACACACACACACACACACACACACACACACACACACACACACACACACACACACACACACACACACACACACACACACACACACACACACACACACACACACACACACACACACAGTTCTATAGTGCCCCTTATAGGCAGGATGAGCTGGTGCCGCTCAGCATATAGGAGGTGTGAGACATTGTTTTATGATGGAGGTAATCTAATCTTGGTCACCGTCCTTTCCTCCACCATAACCTTGAGAGGGCCCAGAGCCAGTCCAATGACAGAGCTGGCCTTTCCTCCACCATAACCTTGAGAGGGCCCAGAGCCAGTCCAATGGCAGAGCTGGCCTTTCCTCCACCATAACCTTGAGAGGGCCCAGAGCCAGTCCAATGACAGAGCTGGCCTTTCCTCCGCCATAACCTTGAGTAGGTTCAGTCTAGTGACAGAGCTGTCCTTTCTGACACGTTTATTCAGCAAACAACAGCATATAAGCGCACTACCCACCACAGACTGGTAGAGCATCATAAATGGTTTATTGCCTGTTTTGAATTATCTGAGTTTCCTTAAAATGGACATTTGCTTAATATCGGTCTTTGAGGTACCCAAAACATGCCTTTAAAGTTTTTTGATGAAAATATTCTGTGGATTTTATTCCTGTGATGGACAACTGTCAATCACTGGGCTATGTGGGTCAATTGCCCCTTAGGAGGGCAGGTGTGTGGGCTTGATTGCGCCTGATTGAGTGCAGCTGTGCCTAATTGTGGCTGTGCCTATTCAAGCTTGAATCTCACAGTGTTAATCGTTCTCAGAATGTGTTCCGTGTTTTCCTGTGCCCTGCTGTGCATTTAGCCGCTCTCTAGGCTGTTCTAATTCTGGGCTGCTTGCTTTGTTTGGTACTTTGTTTTGAGAGTCTGTTTGGAGCTCGGTGTCTGCAGTGTGTTTCTTTTTCACGACAAGTTTCCTTTAGTCTTGTATTGGTCATTAGTCCTGCTACAAACTATAAACTCCTTTAGTGGAGGTTTATTGTCCTTTTTGACAAATGTATGTTCTTAACACATTGACCGCCATAAACGGCGTACGACGTGTTTGATGTCCATGCTAATTCTGCCAAACCACGCTGTACGACGTTATTGAGATCATATTTCATATTTTCGCCATGGCATTCATAATTCCGCCACCCAGCCTCTGCTGATACAGTGGGAGCCTGCACAACAGTGCAACGCTTCAATACCGCCGCCTGGTGGATGATCGGGCGAGTTACAACCGGAAATGGATCTGGTGATCTCGGTGCATCTGGGAAATCCGTCCGGCAGTCACATATTGTTGCGGGACTCTAGACACACATCCGTGTATATGGATCGCTGCCATAACTCAATAATCGATATGATTTGGGCGTTTATTGCGCCATACAAACCGGAAATGGATCTAGTCGATCGGCGTTAAATAAGTGGGATCTTTTTCCTCCAGTCTCAACAGCGAACGGTAAGAGGACAGTAATGTTACTTTCAGCTTGATTGTTTATTCTTTTCAATGCAAACAGCTCTGATCAATATATCACCCATACTACATAAAGCATTTACTGACGATCACGGAATTATAAACGACCCCCCCCCCCTTTCATCTGCGCATGATGAATCATAACGTATACGAACATCATTATTATTATTATTATTCAGTTATCAGGCATGTGTTTAGGTTGTCTATTACTAATGGTTTGATTGGGTGTTGTGTTTGTAAATAGCTGTTTAAAAAAAATATTATGGCATTTTACAATACAAGACTTTGAGGTCGTTTTCTGATAAACTCGTTTTTGTGCATTTTACTTACACATAAAGAGTTGGAACTCCATTTCCCTAGTACCTACACACACCAAACTTTCCACATTTCTTCCCATCCGTATTATGCTTCTTTCTATAGAAAGGTTTGTTGATTGATTGACTCTGTTGCCCTGAGGGGTCGCGTGTTGTTTTTTAACAGCGCAGCAGTGCAAGAATGTGACAATTTGACCATGTGACCGCGGCAACGCGGGAGAGCGGCAGTGCGGAAATAGGCTGTCTCTAAGACAAACTCTAACCTTAACCAGCTCCTTAACAGCGCCTAAACTTAACCGTTCTAACCTTAACCAACTCCGAAACAATGCCTAACCTTAACCTTAACCTTAACCATGCCTAACCTTAACCATAGAAAGAATATTGCCATTCTCTAAGACAAACTCTAACCTTAACCAGCTCCTTAACAGCGCCTAAACTTAACCGTTCTAACCTTAACCAACTCCGAAACAATGCCTAACCTTAACCTTAACCTTAACCATGCCTAACCTTAACCGGCGAAAGAATACACGTTAAAAAAAAAATCACGTTAAAAAAAAAATTCTTTGATGGGATTCGAACTCGTCAACAACGGACCGCAGGACCGCAGGACCGCTGCTCTGCCAGGTGAGCTGAAGCGCCGAATGAAAATCATGGCGGACATGACATAATTCCGCTCGCGCTCTGCCGCTCCGCTCGCTCTGCCGCTCCGCTCTGCGGTTGCCGCGCCTGCCGCGGGGCATGGCGCAGCCAATCAGGGAAAACGCGGAAGCAAAAGCAGCACTGCTGCGCTGTTATTAAACAATAGGCTGAGGGGTCAGCTACCAGGTCGGGGACCCAGGAGAGGGGGGTACTTTCGTACTCTTGCTTTTTTCATTCAACCTTTATTTAAACTCGAGGGACATTTACAGTGCTGTCTTTTTAAACAATTAAAAGAGATAAGAAGATAAGAATAACCCAAAGGACTTCCGGTTTGCGATGAACAGGTAAGAAGCCACAGGAAAGAGCTCCCCCGTCAATAAATACCAAAAAAGGAAGGAAAACGATTCAAAACGAAATAAAAAGGGAAGATTCAAGGACTAAACAAGGAAGAAACAATGAACACGAGGATGAGTGAGAGAAGAACGGCCCCAGATGAAGAAAGTACACAGATGAAAATAAACCAACACGAGGAGATGACGCAACAGGCGAATCAAGCTAGCGAGATGCTAGCCGACAGCGCAGGGATACCCAGCTGGGCAGTACAGCTACAGGCTAGTATCCAAGCTAGCATGCAAGCCAATATAGAGGCGAACCAGGCTAACACACAGATTGAGCTAGAAGCAATGCGTGACATACAACGGAATATCGAGACGAATATCGAGGAGGACAGGATGAGCTCAGAGAAGAAGTGAATACGAGACTCGAGACAGTTAACGGAAAGATACAGAAGCAAGAAAAAGACATAGACGCGATAGAAGAAAGAACAGCCGAGGTAGAAGAATGGAGCACAGAAGTACAGGAGATCCTGATAGCCACTATCGAACAACAAGAGAGAATGCAAAAAAAGATAACTGACATGGAGGGAGGATCAAGGAGGAACAATATACGCATATGGGGACTGAAAGAAGGGATAGAGGGAGACTCGATGACCAGGTATGTGGGCAATCTAATCTGAAAATAGTTGGAAAAGCCAGAACTCGACACGATGGAGATTCAAAGGGCCCACAGGGCACTGGCCCCGAAACCACAACCAGATAAACCTCAGAGAGCAGTTATTGTAAACTTCTTGAGATTCTAAATGAAAGAAAGCATTCTCAGAGCAGCCTGGCAGGCGAAGATAGAAGTAGAAGGAAGGAAAGTGACTTTTGATCACGACTATTCAACAGAGGTGGCTGTGAGGCGTCGGAACTATGCAGAAAAAATAACAATTCTAAAGGAGAAAGAAATCAGGTTCCAATCACCTATGACCTCGCTGAAGGTACACTGGTACGAAGGCACCAAGCTATACAACAGCGCACAAGAGGCGACGAGGGACATGGCCCGGAGAGGATGGATGGCGCCGGGAGGAGGAGGAGAGAGACCGACGCTGATGCAGAGGATGGAGAGAGCGCACAGATGGACCAGAGTTCACGAGAGACGAGGACGAGGAGAGGAGGACGGGAGAGGGAAGGGAGGGGACCTGAAGCGATTCGAGGCAGAGAAACAATGAAGACGGACAAAGAAACACAGGAAAAGGGGCATGGATGAGGAGACGTGAAGGGCCACAGTGATCCGAGGGAGGATAAGTACAAAATAGAATAAACATGGAAGACTACCCAATACAAACACATACACAGATGATAATGGGGGATACAAGGGAGGAGTGAGAATAGCTACAACAGAGGAAGATAAATGAACAATCACTTCAAGGAAAATTAATTAAGGACACGAGTCTACAACACATAGGGAATAAATAAATATAAACACACAGGGAAAACTACACATTGGACCGATATGGAGGCATAATGGGATTACATGTGGCACACAATACAAATAGACTCGCTGATAAATGTCTATGAACAATATGAAAAATAAATACAGAGCATTGACCGGGAGCTCTTGGGCAGTTTACAGAACAAATGTTGGACTTATATAGTGAGCAAGGGAGAGCCAACACAGGAGGCATCCAAGCCACTAGGGGGAGCCCTCTCACCAGGAGAGCCATTACTCCCACCCACCAGCAGGGGACAGGGAGAGGAAAATAGAACTCCCTAATACCTTGGAAGCATCAATCGTAAATGTTTTTTTTTCTTTTTATATGTGTACCAGGTAAAAATAGCAAAGGCTACAACCGCAAATATAATCTTATGTGACATGGGTAAGACAGGAAGGCATTTGGAGAGGAAATATGACGCAAGTTAAAGGTATCAAAATGGTGTCGTTGAATGTGAATGGTATGAACAATCCAACCAAAAGGAGTAAGGTGATGACGAAATTTATAAAAGAAGAGATGCAAGTAATTTTCTTACAAGAAACGCATTTAATAGCACAGGAACACGAAGAATTTAAGCGATTTGGATATGAAAATACGTTTTACAGTTATTTTAAACAGAACTTGAGGAGGGGAGTAGCTATATTAATTAAGAACCCAGTGAAATTTGAAATGACCAAAGAAATAAGGGACAAGGAGGGGAGATATGTTGTGGTGAAGGGAAAAATGGAAGGACAAATGGTAACATTAATCAATGTGTATGCACCTCCGGATAGTGAAAGATATCTGTTTGAAACCATTTTTGATATCATAGCAATGGAAATGGAAGGGATTCTAATATGTACGGGTGATTAAATTTTTTTGTTGATTTTTTTCCCCCTCCTTTTTCCTCTGTTTTTCTCCCATCCCAATGTTAGTCGTTATGCCAATTCCCAATCCCCCTTCCTGGTCGCTGCACACCTACCCCCTACTGTCGGTCTGGGAGAGTGGAGGCTATCACATGCTTCCTCCGACACATGTGTAGCCAATCAACCGCTTCTTTTCACCTGGCAGCGCGGACTCTCACTGAGAGGGTGTAACGTGTGGAAGGATCACACTACCCCCCTTAGATCTTTTCCTCGCTGAGCAGGCGCCCCGACCAAACTGTAGGAGTCGCTGTTTACAACGACCAGGACCCACCCACCAGCTTTCCCACCCCTAACACTGCCAATTGTGTTAGTATGAACGACCAGCCAAGCTGGTAGCAATGCCAAGAGCTGGGCTCAAACCCAGAATCTCCTGCACTAGTGGCGAGCGCCTTGCCTACTGCGCCACTTAGCCGCCTTGTACGGGTGATTTTAATGTGATACTGAACTATGACTAAGTACAAAGAAATGGAGGACACACATCAGCAAATATATGAATACACAAATGACAGGAATGGGAATTACGGATGTGTGGAGAGAAATGCATGCATTAGACAGGGAATACACACACTACTCGCACCCACACACAAGGTATTCAAGGATAGACTATTTTCTCATGACAACGGGGGACAGATACAGGGTGAAGGAAAAGTAGACAGAGAAGCACAGTCTGGAGGCTGAACGTAGGACTATTAAATAACAAGGGTTTAGTAAATGAAATAAAAGGGGACATAGAAGAAAATGACAATGGGGAGGTAGATCCGAATATTTTATGGGATGCACAGTGCATAATGCACTGAAGGTAGTAATACGAGGCAAATTGATAGCGAAGACAGCACTACTTAAGAAAGCCAGAATGGAGACGTATCAAAATCTAATTGATTGAAAGAACTAGAGAAGAAACACCAAAACTCAAAGGACCAGGAGACACTTAGGGAAATCAAGGATGTGAGGGGAAGAATAAACAGGGAACTACTGACAGTAATAGAAAAGAAAGCAAGATATATGAAACAGACATACTATGAGGGAGGACCGAAAGCGACTTGACTTTTGGCTAGAAGGATTAGGACACAACAAAAACTAAACACGATACTGTGGTGGACACTAGATGGAGGTGTCTCACCTCAGAATGGACACTGATTGGGTGGTAAGGAGGAGTTGACTTAAGGGTGTGGCTGTACCTTGGTTCTTCTTCTTCTTTCGTGTAACGTCAGAGGTCCAACTCCGTATCTTGTAGCCATGCCCTTAACTCTGGTCCCACATCAAAGAGGCTGGCTTCCGAGGGTGGTTTGTATAGGGGGCAGATGGTCAGGATGTGGTCAACAGTCTGCTCAGGGTCTCCACACTCACTTGTGTGGAGACCCTGTGAAATATGAGCAATAACGAGGCTCCACCGGCTGTTGTTCCTGCAGTGTATGCGGCTACAGTCAAGTTGCCAGAGTTTTGGCAGCATGACCCGGCCCCATGGTTTCAACACATCGAGGCACAATTTCACCTCCGCGGAATAACGGCGGATGACACTAAATATTATCATGTTGTCGCAGCATTGGATTCCTCCACTACACACCGAGTGATGGGATTCCTGAGAGAACCACCAGCAGCCGGCAAATACAACGCGCTCAAAGAACAGCTGTTGCGGTTGTTCCAGCTGTCAGATGCAGAGCGCATATTGTCCCTCAACGGATTAGGGGACAGGCGTAGTTTTAGCTCCTGTTGGCCTAGCGTCTAGCCACGCGGTACTCCCGGTGCTAACCTAGCCTATACTTTAGCTAAACTTGCTACCCTTATTATTTCGCCCCCAGCGTGATCTGGGCCCATAACCTGTTAACAGAATCAGGCTATAGGGCGACAATAATGTGGTCAAGAGGCATGGTTTCTATCTTGAGCCTTAACTGGCGTGGTTTATTATTCACATGGCAGAGCAGTAACACATAAGTCCTTCTCGTGAGAGGTAGGTGGGGGAGGAGAAAGAATGGGAGGAGACATGTCTATTTATACTCGCCACCTGGTGGTGTCCATGAGTGGCTCCGCCTAGAGCGCCCTCTAGTGGAAACAGTTATATATGCAGTTAGACAGTTACTAACAATCCTACCTAGAACCTCTGACTTCAAAACTTTCTATACAAAGTTTCGTTTTGAATGTATCAACAAAATGAAACCAAGTTTTTGAATCTAGCATTATCCATTTTGGTGATGCGAGTCTTGGCGATACATGCAAATATGTGCATATTTCTTTCTTTATTTCTTTATTTCTTTATTTCAGATCCCCATTAGTCACTGCCTCAGCAGCGACTATTCTTCCTGGGGTCTGGATCCAAACATATAAAATTAAACAAGAATAATCAATAAAACAACATAAAAACAAAACAAATATCAATAAAACACCAATAAAATATACAAACAATTATAGAACATTAAACCAATCAAAATCAGACATACAAACAAATATGTATGCCAAATATTCTAATATAGAACAATAACAAATATCAATAAAACAACAAATATCAATAAAACAACAAACAAAGACATCTCAGAGAAAACTAAAACGTGCTCAAAAACAGCACAACATTCCATACACTCATACTCTAGTACTCCTCATAATGAACACTGCACAGTATTGTATATTGTATATTGTATGGTAACTACGTCTATTCTGCATCGAACATTGTACATATGTCTAAACTGAACACTGTGACCTCTTTTTTTACTTCTAATTTTACTATGTTTTTATTTCATACTTATCTTGTCTTGCACAGTCTCTGGAGCGCAACAGTAAGAAGCATTTTGTACAAAAGTATTCTGTACTTCTGTATGACAACTATTAAAGAAACTTGAAACTTGAAACTTGAAACTTGATAGGTTATGTATATAACCTAGTTATATGAGTATTGGCTGAGCGTCCCGCTCTAAGCCTATTGAGATACCCCTTATCTCCTGTACCTACTGTACTCCACCACGAAACAACTTATGCACCCACACCTGACCGGGTCCCGCCCCTATGGAGGCATAGCCTATAAGACCATGGTCCTGGTCACCAAACACCCTTCCTCGCCAAAATCCCGTTCCAGTAAAAGATCCCTCAAAAGGGAACTCAGGGCCGCTTAGAGCGGGACGCTCAGCCAATACTCATATAACTAGGTTATATACATAACCTATCGTTATATTTCGTATGGCTTATCGCGTCCCGCTCAAGCCTATTGAGATATGGGTTAGAGCGGACGCGAGACCCGACAGATGTACCCCCTGAGGACCCGTAAGCCCACATCAAGGGGTGCGGGGAGCCCTGTCACCCCATCCTTCCTAACGAAGGGGGGGGCGCAGTCAACTCCACCTGAGTGCGAACAAGAGGGAACTAGAACCCCTTGAACACACAGCACAGGCGGAACCACGTGTGACCTAACACACTGTGGCCCATACCCACACACTCCTGCTACCCTACCAAAGGACGGGAAGCAGGAAAGGCCACAGACCCCAGAACCGCCTGGGAGACAGAACCCCCGGTCATGTCCATGAGGTAAAACCTTACAAAGGGGCCCGGGGAGGACCATGAAGCTGCAGCACAGATGTCCTCCACCGAGGCCCCACCCAGGAGAGCGGCAGAGGCAGTCACCCCACGAGTGGAGTGCGCCCTGATGCCCCCAGGGGGATCCTGCCCAGCCAATGTGTAGCAGAGGGCAATGCCCTCGCACAACCAATGGGACAGGCGCTGTTTCGACAGTGCCTTACCGGCACGAGAACCACCATAACAGACAAAAAGCTGATCGGTAACCCTGAGGTCCTGAGTACGGCTGAGGTAAATCCCCAAAGCACGGACCGGACATGACAGGTGAAGGCCCGCATCTAACTCACTAGTGTGAGGAGGAGGACGAAATGCCTGAACCACAATATCCCGGGAGCGGAAGGAACTCCGGATATTCTTAGGCATGAAAGCAGGATTAGGTCGCAGAGTGGCACCGCAATCGGCCCGAAAAGACAGGCACTCTGGACGTACCGAGAGAGCACAGAGCTCACCCACGCGTTTAGCGGAAGTGACAGCCAGCAGGAACGCGGTCTTGAAAGACAGCCGTTCCAACGGCGCCTGCTCGAGTGGCTCAAACGGGGCCAAGGACAACCGACCGAGGACTAATTGAAGATCCCAAGTCGGAGCCAAGGAGCGTTGCACCGGCTTAACGCGTCGAGCGCCAAGCAGGAAACGCTTCACAAGAGGGTGGCTGAACAAAACAGTCCCCTCAATTCCCTCATGATAGGAGGATATAGTAGGGCTGGGCGATATGGCCTAAATATGATATCATGATATTTTCTGACCTTTCGGCGATACACGATACACATCACGATGTTTTTCTTTTTTTCCCCAAACAATTCATTATGAGGCTTACCAAGACAGTATTTGAGTTTGCAAGCTAACATTAAAGACTAAATAAAATACCCATGCATTTAGCATTTTTATATTATATATTAGATTTAGATTATTGGATTATTAGATTATATATTGCATATATTTAGCAATGAGATATTATATGATTTAGATATGAAATATGATTAATTGAAAATGGGGGACCCTGATGTAAACAAGACGAAAGACTTTCTCTGGTCTGCATCCCCTTAACAATTGTATGTATTGAGCTGTACTGTACCCATTCTGCAATATGTTAATAAAGTTTTAAATCAATCAATCAATCAATAAATAGCATTTTAGCATTTTTATGAAACTACTGTATATTTGTATGTCTCTAAATGTTTTGATGAATTGAAAATGGAGGACCCTTATGTAAAAAAGCCGAAAGTCTTTTTCTGGTCTTCATCCCCCAGTCCACTGTTGTTGTATTGAGCTGTACTGTATTGTACCCATTCTGCAATCGTTAATAACGTTTTCATTCATTCGATCATTCAGCCGGCAACAGAATAATTTTGATTGACAGTCGAGTCTGCCAATTACGTCACACCGCTTACACCCGCCCTGCTGTTCTTAGCACCAATCGGCAAGCGCTATGCGTTTTTTACTTCCGCCATTGATTTTGACGAGAGCTGAGCTCAGCTCAACGACAACAACAGCTGAGCTCCCCACGGCCGACGAGTGATTACCAGCGCACCGCAGCATGACTAAACGAGCCATAATGATTTTATTGCAACGAATGTTATAATAAAAGCCTTTCCATACATCTGTCTGATTGAAAACTTTATTAACAGACCGCAGAATGGGCATGCACAACTCAGCACGGGCTGAGATATGAACAGTAACGCTTGCTATCTATGTCGTCATCGGACGTTGCTATGTTTGGGTAAATACGCTAATGTTATTGAACGTGTAACTATATAACGTTAATGCCACAAAACGAATGCCTTTGTTAATAATAAGTAGTAACTTTGATGCAGTAATGACTAGTGTGTGTGGGGGCGGCGTTGTTCAAAAGTTTGAACGGGTGTGGACCAGATTGACGCGACACAATCCTCTTGGGCAAAACATCACGATATCCACGATACGTTAAAAAAGTGTATCGTTAATGTACTGTACCCGATATTTATATAATATCGTCATATCGCCCAGCCCTAGGATATAGCCGCCGCATATACCCTCACCGTCGAAGCCGACAGTCTACCAAGAAGAGACTGGAGATAACTCAGAAGAGCATCCAGGGGGCAGGAGACTGGGTCCCAGCCCCCCGCCTTACACCACTCTTGGAACGCACGCCATCTGCCCGCGTAAACCGCGACAGTGGAGGGAGCATGTGCACACCGGATGGTCTCAACCACCGAAGGGTCCATTCTCTCCAGCCTCACCCTCCCACCAGCCACACCAACAGCCGTTGGCCCAACATCGGAAACTGGAACAGTGACCCGTCGTGCTGTGAGAGGGCCGTCGCCGACCAAGGAATGACCCAAGGAGGAGCGACCAGAAGCTGGATCAAGACCGGGAACCACACTGACTTGCCCCGATCCGGCGCGACCAGGATCACCGTCCTGCGCTCCCTCCGTATCCGCTCCAACAGCTGACTCAACAGCTGTACAGGAGGAAAGGCGTACAGAAGACCGGGCGGCCATGGAAAGGTCGAGAAGGCATCCACCCCCAAGGGGGGATGATCCGCTCGACTGAGCGAGAACCACAAGGAGCACTTGTGAGAGCGTCGGCACGCAAACAGATCTACCGAGGCCTCCCCGAACCGATCCCAGATCTGTCTGACTATGTCGGGGCGGAGTTCCCACTTGTCGTAATGAGGACCGCCCCGAGACATCATATCCGCCCCCATATTCTCTGTACCAGGAATGTGGAGCGCCCTCAGACTGCGCAGCCTGCGGGATGCCCATAGCCAAAGTTCGACCGCCGCCCGGAGCAGGCGGATGGAACGAGTCCCACCCTGCCTGTTGATATACGCCGCTGCCGTCATACTGTCTGTCCTGACCAAAACGTGTTCGCCTACCACCAGGTGGTTGAACCGTTTGAGGACCAGGAGGACCGCCTTCAACTCCAACACATTGATATGCGGGGTAGCTGGGCCAGCATGACCCGTCCAGCTGCCCCCCACTGCGTGGGTCCGACACGTCACTCCCCAACCCGTGAGAGAGGCGTCGGTGAAGACCGTGACGTGTGAGCTCCTGCTGCCTATGGGGACCCCAATGGTGAGGATACCCAGCCTCCTCCAGTGGGCGAGATCTCCCCATATCGACAAAGGAACCGTCAACCGTTTCCTTTTGTCCCTCACCGGATCTATTCTCATAGAGAGAAACCACCTCTGTATCCTCCTCATGAAGAGGAGGCCAAGAGGAACCACCGTGTGAGCAGATGCCATAATGCCTAGCAGACGCATCACTTGGAGAACCACCCGACGCTGCTCCGAGAGGGTTGCAATCATGGGCCTTGACCTCAACGTCAAGCCCAAGTACTCCACCTGTTGACTGGGAAGAGGGGTACTCTTCTTCCAATTCACAGCAAAACCCAGGCTGGTGAGGAATTCCACCACCAGCCTGGTATGAGACCTGGCAACCTCCTCCGAACGACTGAGGAGTAGAATGTCGTCGAGATAGAATAGAACTCGTAACCCCCGACGACGTAAGGGCTCCAGCGCAGTCGCCACACACTTGGTGAATGTGCGGGTAGCCAGAGAATAACCGAACGGCATCCTCTGGTACTCGTACGCTACGCCCTGAAACAGGAACCGTAGGAATTTCCTGTGAGGAGGGTAAATGGGGATGTGAAAATACGCATCCTTCAGGTCTATGGAGGTGAACCAGTCTCCCCTCCTGACAGCAAGCAGAAGGAGTTTGACGGTCAACATTCTGAACGGTCTCGCTACAATCAACCGATTGAACGCGGACAGATCCAGTATAGGTCTGACCCCCCCTGTTTTCTTGGGTATCAGAAAATAACGGGAGTAGATGCCTGACATTGCGTCCTCTCTCGGAACCACAACGACGGCCTGCTTTGCCAACAGAGATTGGATCTCGTCGGCCAGGGCTGTCACTGCTTCTGACCCTGACAATAGGGTCGGCACCAAACCTGAGAATGGAGGGTGGGGTTGTGCGAACTGCAAAACAAGCCCCTCCCTCAACGTTCCCTCTATCCACCCATCCAGACGGCATTCCTGTCGCCATATGTGAAAATAATCCCACAGCGCACCCGCCGTCAACTGACGCTGGGCCGCAAGGAACAGTAGATAGTTGGCCCGGTCCCTCCCGCTGTGCGACGCACCCAAGGGGGGACCCCGACAGAAAGGGCCGGTTTGATACAGGAGAAGCTGTCATCAAACTGGTTGACACACACCCCCCCCCCTGAACACCCTTCTAGCGCATGCTGAGGAGTTGTTCCGCAGCTAGACACGCAAGGCATGAGGACCCCATGGGCTCCTACACGCCGAAGCCCTGCAGTGATATTGCTACCACCCAAATCACGCTCGCCTCTCCTTTGCAGACCACTGCCGCTGTGACGGGAGTGGGAGGCATCAGCGCGATACCCCGCCTGGCGAAGGCGAAGCCGGGGTAACCCTTGCTGTGCATTCAACAGAAGAGGCCTCGAGTCCCCCTGCTGACCACTGTAGCTAGTGGCAGCTCTAACACCAGGCTCATCCAACACACATTGTGTGGTGCAGGAACCACGCGACGGAACATTCTCACGGACAGACCCAGGCTCAGCCATCAACTGGGTGTCAGCCCCTGTCCCCATGAGAAGTGAAGAATGGGGCCGCATACGCTTCAAGGTTCGCGGCCCGCAGCCAAAGGAGAACGATCAGAGCCCCGCTTCCGTGGGTAACAGAGAGAGGATTGAACGGGGAGCGGGCTGTTCGCGGCAAAGTGACGACGGCTTGTTTTACCAAACTCGAATTCACCCAAAATGGCCGATCCCTCGGCCGCCAAGGCTGTCGGCCTTGTGGTACCCTGTTGACTCTCCACCCAGGGCACGACTGGCGGGGGGAAACATGGCCGCCTGTCGAGGATCTCGCCACAGTCGTTGACGAGACCGTGCTCCCACCTCTGGCTTCACAGCGTGAGGCGGTGTAGGACCCAGATCAACAACCGCCTGCGCCTCCACAGAATGCCCAAAAAGACTATCTGTGGAAAAAGGAGTCGTGAGGAGAGAAAACCTATCCTCTTCCCCAAGAGGAGATTGCTCCAACCAAACATGCCTAACAACCAACGTTGATAGTATCCTAATCCTCGCCGCAGTTATAGCTTGCGACTGAGTCAAGATCTCCATAACACCACAAACATGAACCATGTTTACAATGTCGGCTGGACCCAAAGTCCTACTACCCGACGCCAATGTGGATAGGAAACTAGCCAGCTGAGCCATAACACTGGCCGCCGCCAAATACCATCCTGTAGCAGTATACAACTCATCCGTCCATACTGCCACCCTCCGAGCCGATTCGATATCAAGCATCGGCCGGGCGGGACGTCGTTCATCCCCGCCGGGGCACAGGAACAAAGCTACCTGGCTACTTAGCCACGGTACACCCGGCCTGCACCCTGTTGTTAGCCCATTCACCTGTAAAAAAGGTAAATAGGACTCAGCGAAACCCCCCACATCAACCACCGACTGGTTGATGTGGGAAAAGGGAAAAGCGGTATCCCGCAGTGGGGATTATTAGAACAACGACCCATTTCAGCGTCAACGTTAGCATTAGCAGAAGTAGCAGTAGTAGCATTAACGTTAGCAGCGTGCTCCAGGATTGCCAGGAAACCGTCCACTGCAGTGGAACGATCACCAAGCCGCCCCGGCCCTGGCGCCAAAACATACTCCACAGCATTACCAATACTGACATTGATGCCTAATGACACAGGCCTTACCTTTGTACAAGCTGACTTGATAGTCAAACCTTGTACGCTGCCCCTCGGTCTGCCGCCGTCAGCCGAGGAAACATCAGCACAGGCCCAATGTATCGCTGAAACATGCTCCGAAGATGCCAGGGAAAAGCAAACCTCCGGTAAGCTTTCAACATTACGAACCTTCTCTAATCTTTTCATACTACTAGTTACATACGGTGCACAGCATCCAATATGATGGAACGAAAATAGAGGAAGGGTGTTTGGTGACCAGGACCATGGTCTTATAGGCTACGCCTCCATAGGGGCGGGACCCGGTCAGGTGTGGGTGCATAAGTTGTTTTGTGGTGGAGTACAGTAGGTACAGGAGATAAGGGGTATCTCAATAGGCTTAGAGCGGGACGCGATAAGCCATACGAAATATAACCACTAGACAAACACATTCCAAAACAACACATAACCCAACACAAGAACCCATTCATTAGGCACAGATTAGACCCAACCAAAATCACTCTCTTTCTGCATTACAGCCACTCGTAGTCTCCTCTATTCCAGTAGGACATTGCCCTGTACATTTAATGGGGGAAGTGCCTCATTTGCATATATAAACATCAAATTCAGAAAACTTGTAATACATTTTTTCTTAGTTTATATGTACATAACAAACTGGGAAAGATTCATAGTGATATCTATTCAAGTATTTTATTTTCCCTATTAGGGGGTACTGTCTCACCTTAATATAAATTCTAGGAGGTCTAATGCCTTAGTGGTTTATTTTTGTTTCTCCATAAGCGGCTTCCCACTCCCCAGGACATTTACACCAGGCGTTGCAGGGCCAAGGCTAAGAGAATAGTCAAAGACTCTAGCCACCCAAACAACTGCCTCTTTGCACTGCTGCGGTCAAGCGATACCGGAGAGGCTCAAAAGGAGCTTCTATCCCCAGGCCATCGGGATGCTCAATGACTCTATGCAACACTAACCCATCCATTCTACATTCATTGCACACACATCCACATGCACACACTCACTTTAAACATTCACCTAACCTGTTCCACCCGTGCGGTCCATTGGCGGACCGCAAGTGACATCTGGTCATAAATCAATATTTTTTAGACTGTTGTATAAAAGTTGTGAAGTGTCTTTGCTTCATTTATCTCTATCTAAGTTCATTGATCGTATAGTTTTCTATTACCCTTTTCCTCTGCATTGGTTAGGTATTTTTCTCATGTTCGGTTTCAAGTAAGAGGAGACTGACGATATGGTCAAAATCAACGGGCGGCGGTGTTTATTAATAAAACCACAGCTTTAGGAATCAACAAGTACATCGTCTCTTTGGTTAAATCTAATTGTCTCTTTCATTCAATCTAATCGTCTCTTTCATGTGGCTGTTGTTTCATGTGGCAGTTTTCTTCTTCCGGTGCGGTTCTCTCGTTGTTGTCTTGGTTTCCAGGCCAACACGCGTTCTCTCTAGTGGTCCGTGGTCTGGTTGTCACGGCAACCTGGTCTCCTCGCCGATCAGGCAGGGAGTGCTTGATTTCGTATCGGCGGAGTCCGCTATGAACCTCGGCTCGGTCATCTGGTCTCAATGGCTCTCTGAGTCATCGGCTCTTCAGTAGCCGGCTTGGCGAGTCTCAGGCTCGGTTCTCGAGTTCTGTGTGGCTCTGCCTCTCAGGGGTCTGTCCCCTGTGTGTCTCCGGGTCTGTGTCAGCGCTTCCCCAGGTCCCTTCTGGGTGTGAGTCAGGCTCGCTCTCGAGAGATCCTCTCCTGTCTCTTCGCTCCCGTCACCGGGTGTGTGTGTGTCCGTCCGTCGCCATCAGCCCTTTTTATCAGAGCAAGAGAGAGAGAGAGAGAGAGGGAGGGGGAGGGGGAGACAGAGAGCGAGAGGGAGGGGGAGACCCTGCCTGCCTATTCACGTCCATGATCTGCCTTATTTTTGGTCACATTCCAGCAGAAACCTGTCTGCTGGTCTGGTGACCACATGTTACACAATTTCTTCTGCTGACACAACCGTTGGGGTCTTCTGACAACGGTTTTCACAGTCTATGGGGAGACAGACTGGCTCTTGATGCATAGCTAATAAAACATGAGCTATTTCCATCTACAAACTCTTTACCATTCTGTAATTGCATTTTAGAATACTAAGATAATTCTTTATTGTCTAGCCAGTGACTCACTGTCTTGTCTTCAGTTGGGTCCACTTTTTACTTTATTTGATTGAACTATTTATCTTACTGTTTGTTTTTCCTATTCTAAAGTACGCTGTAATCTAGGTTTTAGCTCTATTTTGATCACTTAGTATTTTGTTCAGTATTAACATTAATTTACAAACAATGTCTTTGTATTTGGTTCACTTATGGTCAACTTTTCATGCCTGCCAAACCTATTTATCTAAGGTGATTTGGTATGACAGCTCACTTTTAACATAATGGTCCTTTCTTTACATATGTGTTGCAATGTTTTCTAAGGCCATCTAACTAATCTCTCTGACAAAGCCATTAGTTTTCTCTATATCCTTAAGGTCTAAAAACCGTCTAGTCTAACTATTAGAGTGGCATTCTACTGTGTAAGGAGAGATTTCCAAATAGTCTGTGTCACCTTTCTGACCTCTGGGTTAGTCAGCAGCAGCCGTGTTGTAACCTGAAGTTCCTTCCGTAGGGTAAATATGACCTTTTTGATCTCCACGGTTATTCTCAGTTTGTTTTAGTTCTCAACGATAGCCAAAGTGCATACCCCTCCTTTCGGCCCGTCTTACTATAGTCCTGAGGGGTCAGTTTTATTGTCTTAAGGTCAGCCATCTGTTTCTGGGGAGTCAACCTGCCTCAAGCCTAGGGTCTCAGAAATACCTTCACATGGTGTTCTAAATAGCCTTTCTCTATCAATCAGCATTTTGTCTTTCTAATCATTTTCCTTGTACATCTCACTTGCATTTATTCATGTTTTCATTTAGAAATATACGACAATCCACCCTTAGGGGGTTTAATAACCCACTATACAACATTAATTTCCTAAATTAAAACATGTTAAAAATCATAATCATAATTTTTGCTAATATTTTTCAAAATTTCAAAAAAATCCAAAATTGACCCAAATCGAACTACAAAACCCTTTTCCATCTGTACAGTTACAAAATCATCATTTCACCTACCTTTTCCTACTTTCACAGTTATACACATTTATCAGTTATTATTATGACATCCAGTCTAGGTCCGTCTCTCTATGCAAAGAGATGATCGTACCATTCTCAGCTTCTTTTCGTTTAAGACTATATTTATCCATGTACTTAGCTTAAATGTCTATTTTGTGTAATGGACTCTGCAAGAAAAGATTAATACATCCTACCCAAAAAATTAACACTCTACACATCGAGGGAGATTCAAACAAGCAAACATAAATCATCTCTTCTCCTTGAAAAGACCCCTGAGGCCTCAATCATTCTTCGCTTTCATCCCTGTCAGTTATCCCTGTTTAAACTTCCTAAGGCCTTTACTGCTAACTCGTTTTTGACCGTTTTCTTCTTGTTGTATCTTGTGCTAATCACCGCCTCTTCTTCGTTGTATGCAGGTCTCTGGTACTGCTCCGATTTTCCACAGAAGGAAACGATTTTCCCTCTGTCCTTTTTTGCATTTTGGATTATTATTTACAAACACACAATAGATTGGAAACATTTATTTTCGCAGATACATCTTTACTGTTCTGCATTTTGACAATAAATTTTTCTCCAATTAATTATCTATGTATTTCACAGCTTCTTACGTTAGCATTCAATCAAATCATCTTTGTCTCATTTCTTTTTGTGCTGTACTGTTTTACTAGATTCAATATCTCAAGATCAACACAACTACCTCCACCCTTGACAGTGGAATAACCATTATTTCACTTTCAAATACCTTGTTTCCCGACAGCTCCTCGGTCCGGACAGTCAGCTCTAGACGAGGCCAATCACCAACAGAACCTATGTGCATGGTCAACAAACCACAGTCCCTTTAAACACACATCACACACACTCCGCCAGCTTTCAACAAGCCGGTGCAGAGTCTTCCATAAGTCAATCATCAAATTCACATGTCTGCACTCTACATGAACACTGTCTGGCCAAATTTGCGACCAAAAACCTACAGAGCTTTCTTATAGACAGAGAAATATGTTTCCCCAACACTTATCATAACCCAAAAAGCGACACAACCCTCCAGATTCTACATCTGGAGTCTCAATGAGCGGAAAACAAACCATGAACCAGCTCCCGTCCATTCCCAGTTTCCAGCTCATTATATCAGACTTCCTACCAGTCCCGCTGTGTCACCACCACCTGCTATCCCTGACCGGCGAGAGAACTCCCCCAGCCAGCCAGTTCCTAATAAAAAATATAGTCAACCAAAAACAAAGAAAATTAAAAATAAACAAAAAAACTGTGAGTGCCTACATGCTACACACCCATCAAACAGAACTTAACAATCATCTAGAGGCATAAATACCCCCGCAAACCTAAGACAGCAAAATTAGAAATCCAAAAAGAAATAAAATAAGTAATGAAATAATAATTGTGTTTTTCTTTTTTTTTTTTTTTTTTTTTATTCCTTAATTCAACTTTGACCACCCTTTGATCAAGTATTGTAATCACTACTATAAATAGTCCTTTGTTTCTAACTCTGTCTAATATTATGTTCCATTGTTCCTGTCTAAAACCATAAATTTTGTTAGTTTAGATTAACCCATGCAATTTTCCCAGTTACTTCATCCCATCAACAGCCCCAACTTACCCTGGTTAGTCTTCCAAACCATTTTAGTAACTTGCACACCTAATCAAACCTTATCTATGTATCCTCATCTCTATCCTTATTCTAATCAGTCTCATTTTCCATTTTAATTTATCAATAACTCTATTCACTCGAGCACCCAATAGGCTTTGTTTGTGCATTTCCGCTTTGCTCTTAATCAACCTATGACCTATGCAGACACCCCCTCTGACAATGTCCCAACTCTCCACATTCCCAGCAACCCTGTTTGGACTCTTGCTTCTTACTGGACGTTCGCTGAGTCTGCCACCCTTTGTAACATGACCGAGCGAAATGGCCAACCTCCCCACAATTCCAGCACACAGCCGACGCCGGCCATCCCAGGGGTTCCAGTTTACCACGACTCCCACAGTCTCCCGGCTGGCCTCCCACAGTCCTCGCCAGGTCCACCCCTCTCCTGTCCTCTGGTCGCATGTCTTGTTGCCTGGAGGAGAGAGGGGCATACCTGTCCTTTTCTGCTGCCTCTCCTCGGGCCTTCTCTTGTTGGGAGGGGCCTGGAAACTCACCCCTCCTGCGGTTCTGTTCACCCTGTCGCGGCCCAGTTCCCTGTCCGGGCAACGGGGCACAGGGCACTCTTTGATCACGGCGGCCTAGGTCAGACGCTCGAAGCATGATCTCAACAGCTGTTGCTTCTAGTAGCACAGTCTTTCTCGCCAGTTCTCGTCCCAGTCTCTGAGTCTCGTGTGCGGCTCGACCGATCTCCAGCTGTGTCTTCATCAGATCTCGATGAACTGCCTCGTGTTGTTCGAACGCTGT
Organism: Notolepis coatsorum; assembly: GCF_963971535.1. Lineage (NCBI taxonomy): Eukaryota > Metazoa > Chordata > Actinopteri > Aulopiformes > Paralepididae > Notolepis > Notolepis coatsorum. The sequence goes on along the minus strand of NC_140170.1, from coordinate 168,931,347 downwards.
CACAAACGCTCTCTGTTGTCTATAGTATGCTGCCTCTTCCCCCATCTCAGCACTGGCGGTTTGACGTCCCATCGTTGGGCTCCGCCTCTCATCTTGGCTTTGGTGCTGAGGGCAGGTTGGACATGGGAAACGGGTGGGCTGTAGAAACTGTTCGTGTATTCCATACCTGCTGTCGGTCTCAGTTCCAGCCATCCGGCCAGAGTGGACTTCGTGGGACTGCTGTAACCTCAGTCTCTTTTTCTGCCCCTTGGTTAAACCGCAGTCGCCTGCAATGGACACTCCAGCTTGAATCGGTTCTGGTTGGAGTAACACCGTTGTCACTGGTTCACTCCCCTGTATCGGAACCAAAGTCAACATCTCAAGTCCTTCTGTCGTACTGGTCACATGAGAGAAGTCCATATTCAAATCAATCAGATCATCACTGGTAAAGTCTATCTGGGAAATGTCTGCAGAGGCTCTCGGCCTACTCCCCCCAATGGCCCGATCACTAAGGCCCTTTTCCATATTGTTGTCACTGTTATTCTATTGTTTTTGCATCTAACGCTTCAGTCGTTCCTATTAATTTTCCACTAAGGTGAACTTCCTATGTTACTGTCATTCATTCCACTTTCAACACACTCTTGTAATCACCGTTTGAAAAAACAAGTTTCTCTGTCTTCCACTACTTCTACTTACTTGAGTTAAAACACTCACACTGTCAAATTTTTTCTGTGCAGACAAGGATTGATAACTGGCTTATCATTCATACTTATACCAAGGCGCATTAAAGCCGTTTTCCCTAGATGGTTATGGAAGTCGTTAGAGCTCCTGTCCGGCCGAGCACCTGTACAGAAAGAAAGCAGAAACATCCAGACTTAATACAGTGGCATTTCCCTTATTATTTCCACTCTTCGTTATGCATTGGAAAGGTCGGGCAACACTATACTAACATATTTAGAGAGACACAGTGTGATTTGTTTGAAAAGATAACGATACAGCTTATCTTGTTTTTTGTCCGTTCCTTCAACAGGAACACTGGAGGTTTCCAATCCCCTGTGTGCTCTCTCCACCTGATTTCCTGGGAAATATAATCATTAATCCCCTTCCTATCCATTGTCTAATAATCCTTTGTAAACCTGGTCCTTCATCTGATTCTAACCTCTCTTTGCTTGATGAATCCGTTCATCCTAACTTTATTTCTTACTTTTAAATGCCCGATTAGCGTATCGACTAAATGTATTATTCGCTTTTGCTTCACACACTCCTCATACCACATCAATTTCATTAATCCTTACACACAACCATACCCCCTCACAACACTTAATAAAAATTAATTAGTGTTGCTACTGCTACCAACCACCTAATCAGGGAAAACAATAAACTTTTAGCAACTTAGATCACTAAAACCCTGACCGACACATAGTACAGCTGGCCACGTTAATAAATTCACGGACACCCGCACCATGCCACCGCAATATCCTTCAGATCGTTGAATACACAAAGAACCGTCAACTCACAGCCCAAAGCGTCCTCCCTTCAGTTTCGAACCTGAACGGAAACACCCCAAGCCTTCCTTCCAAGGAATATCACAACTCAACCTACCACCACCTGCACCCAGACAGGCCAGCGCCCATCCGGTACCTACCTCACATATACAATAACAACGTAGTTCAAATAAACCTACAACCAAATGCCCACAACATGTCACAAACCTAGGGATGGCGAAATACAAGGATAGACAGAGGGGGGGCGAAGGGAAAAGAAAAAAGGAGGGAGGGATACAGGGATACAGGGACTAAGGGGAGGAAGGGGGGGGGGGGGGGGGCACACAATGCAACATTAACTATCACCAAAACCGTCTACACTCAATCAGCAGAATACCCCGTATTGCCTGGTCCCGCTTACCCACAGGACTTCAAACACTATCACCATCATCTGCTGCCAACTTTAACTCAAATCAACCTTAACTTCAATCAGACTAAAAGAGTCCGCATGGAGAGACATAGAGGGAGGGGGGGGGGGCTCCAAAATAACCATGAATATTCTATTTATCCTTATGTAATCCTATTTCAGCAAGTAACACTATATTAATATAACCAATACTCCACGCCCATGATGAATTGAAAATGGGGGACCCTGATGTAAACAAGACGAAAGTCTTTCTCTGGTCTGCATCCCCTCAACAACTGCGTGTACTGAGCTGTACCGTATCGTACCCATTCTATAATCTGTTAATAAAATTATTCAATCAATCAATCAATCAGGCAATCTATCCTAAACAAAACTCCCTTTGTGCACCTGTCATCCCACAAAGTTAAGCTGGGAGACAGGGATGGAGCGGAGGGGGGCGGGGTGGAGGAGGGAGGGAGGGAGGGAGGGAAGGAGGGAGAGAGGGAGGGAGGGAGGGAGGGAGAGAGAGAGGGAGGGAGGGAGGGAGGGAGGGACAGGGAGGGAGGGAGGGAAGGAGGAAGGGGAGAGTGTGAACGAGGGAGGAAGAGACAGAGGAAAAAAAGGGGGGGGGGGGGGGGGGTTCACGCCAAATCCCATCACAAAACGCAGCTGCTCTCACTTCAACCATACTTGGCCCATAACAAATACAGATTTATAATCAAACAAGTATACCCATTCATCATCAACAACTGAAAAAACCGAACATAAAGAATTTACAAATCCCCACAAATGGTCGCTACTCCAAACCTATAATAATCACAAACCCTTCTCTACTGCCTACTGCCCCTCGTTTTACCTGTAAAGGTGAAACTATAAAAGAGGCAACAGCGCCCTCCGCTGGAACGTCTTGTCCATCACCACCATTGCACTACAGCACTCACCACTTCCTGTAGGAGGCGCCCACGCCTCCCCCGCAAGTGCGTCATTACGTAAACCACCCCAAGACGTCAACTTGACGTTCTACCTCAACCACAAACTACAATTCCCAGAACCCTCTACACCGGAAGTCCCTGTCCTCCGCCTCTCTAAGATCCCGCCCAGCAAAGAGTAGCAACACGCGAGATTCCCCGAGAGTTCAATCATGCTATATTGTTAGCACAGGTAGCTTAGCATCTTAGCTTCGTTAGCTCAGTGCCGCTAGCTCCCATTAGCTTAGCTCAGCATCCAACATCACTCCTCCTAAACGGCCCAGTCTCCTGTTGATCCGAGCGGCACAACACATCGCAACGTTTACACAACCCCTGCTATACCCCGTAACACAACTTTAATCCTATTAAGCCCCCGTTCACAGAACATATATCATTATCCTTATCCCAGTACGCTCTCCCGCTTGGCCCCGCCTGACCGAAATACACAGCATCAAACGCACCCCCAGCTCCGACGCTCCCAATGACGTCATCAGCTGAAAAATTCCCCGTTTTCTTTGATCTTTACTACATTACTTTTAGACCCCCACAGCCCCGATTTGAAAAATTTCAACGAACATTACACATCTCCTAGGTTCCATCACACATGCCATTCATTCAATTCACTCGACAACGCAACACAGCGTCCACACGCTAGTCCCGTTGCGCTCAGCTAATGCTGGCAGGACAGGGGTGTGGTTTCTCCCCGCTGCAGCCTTGGCCACCTGGTTCATAATATTACAAAAAATACCTTGGCATTCACTCAGAGCTCCTAACATTCATCCATTTAAACACATATACTTAGCAAAACAATGTCCCATTCATAAGCATACCATTCATTAGCACACATTTATCCTAAACGCATTTGCTTGCTCTTTTCACACAATATCCTCCTATGTTCTAATCCCCCGTGCAGTATTTACTTCCAAAGTGCTTCATATATCTACTGAGTCCGCGTTGCTATACCCCTGAGAAACCCACTCCATTCATGTTTAGTAGCCCGTGGAGAGTTTCAGCATTCCTCCACGCGGCTGATGTTTCTTCAGATATCGACCTTAGCCAATCTGAGCCTAAATGACGTCGGACTAGAAGTGGTAATTCGCTTATGGAACGTCTTCCAAAGTCCATTACTCCGTCGCACCGATTCTAAGTGTGGTTTCTACAGCATTCTAGCCCGAACCTAACCTCTTCTCATCTCCCTGTTCTCTGTTTCTCTTCGCGGAACCAGGCTACCCCTGAACTTCACCACGGTTATCTTATTCTCAGTACTCTACACTACACTCCGTTCTCTGTTCTCTTCGTGGAACCAGGCTACCCTGTACTACACCACGGTTTTCTCATTAAACTCTTTAAGATCTGACTACTCCTCTTTACCTTTCTTATGAACCACTACGTCACGCACAGTCCCACTTCCCGCTATCTGTGACTAATCTCCGTTCTACTGCTCCTACGCCGGTCCCCTCAAATATTTTACCTAATCCCTAGCCTATCCCCTAAGCCGATATAACTAAATACAGACATCTATTTCCTCTCCTCACTCGGCCTTGTACCAACTATAGGCATCCTAACTGAACATCCCCCCTAAGTGCAGCGCCGGTGTGTGGCTGAGACCAGAGCCAGGTTGTGAAACCTGGACCCCGGTACTCCTCCAACACCAACATTATCCTGGTCCATTTACAACTCATTTCTACCTAATACAATAGCAACCCCAAAATGCGAGACTGCTCCGACCATTATCAATCTTAAACGCCATCACTACTTACCTAGTCCTGCTGGCCTGTCGAAATGGTGACGATTATCTCATTTCAGTCGTAGAGGCGTCGACGAGGCCCATCTTCCAGAAGTAGCTTTCCATCGTCTCCAACCGGTTCTGGTCGAATGTAGCACGGGTCACGGACCAATTGAAGTGTCTTTGCTTCATTTATCTCTATCTAAGTTCATTGATCGTATAGTTTTCTATTACCCTTTTCCTCTGCATTGGTTAGGTATTTTTCTCATGTTCGGTTTCAAGTAAGAGGAGACTGACGATATGGTCAAAATCAACGGGCGGCGGTGTTTATTAATAAAACCACAGCTTTAGGAATCAACAAGTACATCGTCTCTTTGGTTAAATCTAATTGTCTCTTTCATTCAATCTAATCGTCTCTTTCATGTGGCTGTTGTTTCATGTGGCAGTTTTCTTCTTCCGGTGCGGTTCTCTCGTTGTTGTCTTGGTTTCCAGGCCAACACGCGTTCTCTCTAGTGGTCCGTGGTCTGGTTGTCACGGCAACCTGGTCTCCTCGCCGATCAGGCAGGGAGTGCTTGATTTCGTATCGGCGGAGTCCGCTATGAACCTCGGCTCGGTCATCTGGTCTCAATGGCTCTCTGAGTCATCGGCTCTTCAGTAGCCGGCTTGGCGAGTCTCAGGCTCGGTTCTCGAGTTCTGTGTGGCTCTGCCTCTCAGGGGTCTGTCCCCTGTGTGTCTCCGGGTCTGTGTCAGCGCTTCCCCAGGTCCCTTCTGGGTGTGAGTCAGGCTCGCTCTCGAGAGATCCTCTCCTGTCTCCTCGCTCCCGTCACCGGGTGTGTGTGTGTCCGTCCGTCGCCATCAGCCCTTTTTATCAGAGCAAGAGAGAGAGAGAGAGAGAGGGAGGGGGAGGGGGAGACAGAGAGCGAGAGGGAGGGGGAGACCCTGCCTGCCTATTCACGTCCATGATCTGCCTTATTTTTGGTCACATTCCAGCAGAAACCTGTCTGCTGGTCTGGTGACCACATGTTACACAATTTCTTCTGCTGACACAACCGTTGGGGTCTTCTGACAACGGTTTTCACAGTCTATGGGGAGACAGACTGGCTCTTGATGCATAGCTAATAAAACATGAGCTATTTCCATCTACAAACTCTTTACCATTCTGTAATTGCATTTTAGAATACTAAGATAATTCTTTATTGTCTAGCCAGTGACTCACTGTCTTGTCTTCAGTTGGGTCCACTTTTTACTTTATTTGATTGAACTATTTATCTTACTGTTTGTTTTTCCTATTCTAAAGTACGCTGTAATCTAGGTTTTAGCTCTATTTTGATCACTTAGTATTTTGTTCAGTATTAACATTAATTTACAAACAATGTCTTTGTATTTGGTTCACTTATGGTCAACTTTTCATGCCTGCCAAACCTATTTATCTAAGGTGATTTGGTATGACAGCTCACTTTTAACATAATGGTCCTTTCTTTACATATGTGTTGCAATGTTTTCTAAGGCCATCTAACTAATCTCTCTGACAAAGCCATTAGTTTTCTCTATATCCTTAAGGTCTAAAAACCGTCTAGTCTAACTATTAGAGTGGCATTCTACTGTGTAAGGAGAGATTTCCAAATAGTCTGTGTCACCTTTCTGACCTCTGGGTTAGTCAGCAGCAGCCGTGTTGTAACCTGAAGTTCCTTCCGTAGGGTAAATATGACCTTTTTGATCTCCACGGTTATTCTCAGTTTGTTTTAGTTCTCAACGATAGCCAAAGTGCATACCCCTCCTTTCGGCCCGTCTTACTATAGTCCTGAGGGGTCAGTTTTATTGTCTTAAGGTCAGCCATCTGTTTCTGGGGAGTCAACCTGCCTCAAGCCTAGGGTCTCAGAAATACCTTCACATGGTGTTCTAAATAGCCTTTCTCTATCAATCAGCATTTTGTCTTTCTAATCATTTTCCTTGTACATCTCACTTGCATTTATTCATGTTTTCATTTAGAAATATACGACAGTTGCGATTTTAATTTCAAACGTATTCCAGTATTAACATCATAAACATGTCACAACAGCATGTAGAATGTATATTATCATCAATACGTTAGTTTAGCAATAGGTTAAAAGTGTCATTAGATAGATTAAACTTTTTGATTTGGTCAAGTCTATTCCGAGAGGGCGACCATTTTGGACATTTTGAACCATGGGAATTGTAGTTTCTTTGCAGCCATTTTGTAATAGACATCGCTAGCTGTCGATCAGTGTTGGCATTTTTCAAAACAACACTTCCTGTACATTTCTATGGGGTTCAAGGTTCAAAGTTCTGTATGGATTATTTCAATAACTGTTAATATTCGAGATAATTCTACCACAAAAAGTAACGTTTTTGACAAATATTAAAACGCAGTTAGTTTCTCCTCCCTATTGTTAGCATGTAGCAACAATTAGATCTGAAATTAGTTTCAAAATGGTTGCACTGTGGTGAAAATAAAAAAGTACAGTAGATTACAGTAGATTTCATTATCTGTTCTTATGCACGCCTGGTGACACTAAATCCAAATTGAACTCGGGCATTTTAAAGATAATATATATATATATAAATGTGCGCATTGGCTATAATAAGGTAATGTATAAGCCTCCTATTCTATATTCTATAATAATATTTCAAATTGCATTGGTCCGGATGAGAGAATTCAGTACAGAACCTTCCTTTTAATCATCTTCTCTTTATTAATTTCCTTAGATTTCTTTGTACACATAATCTCAAGAAGGTACTGAACGAGATCAGTGGCAGTTTTTAATGTTTGGTCATTATTAGCATGGTGTTATTCACTGTCAAAGATGCAAAGAAAAATCATAATTCATATTCTCCTTTGTTTCATCACAATTTAAGCAAGCCTAGTAATAGACACAATATTTCTGACACTGTGAATACATATCCTGAGGTCCGTAGATGTCCCTAGATACCAAGAATATGCAAATGGAACTTGTAGAAGTGGAGCAATATTCCATTTACCTAGGTATATATTTTAGTCGGATTTTCAGAAAATATTCCACGGGTGGAAGAGGCATTCACTTTAGACACTTTAAAAACCTGTTAAGCCTTAAGGTCCCCTTAGAAGGGGACCCTGCTTTTCTTTATCATAAATCGATCAATAGAGGCCATATTAGATCCCCATGTGGGGTATCAGTGAATAAAACACTCATTGGCTACAACCCTGTCCAACAATTTTCGAGATCGCCAAATGATTGACGGAGCGAGAGCCCCGGGAGTCGGGGGTGGTAATGTGTACTTTGGCGCACGCCTCACATATCGGCATGTAACTCGAGAACTGCTCAACGGATTTTGTCACCCGAAAGGGCAATCGACAGGCAACAAACAGGGCTTTAATTCTATCTATATATTGTATTAAAAGAAATGCACACCGAGCCGCTAGAGGTCGGCAAAGTGGCATTGCGAATCGTCCTCATCGTCCTTGGATGTTAGATTAATGTTTTTTCTTTTTGCCAAGAGTAAAGACCATAACCCTATCAAAACAGCAGTCAAAGTGTATATTTTAATTTTTACCGATGTTTTATACGATTTACCGAAAATAAGAATTTATCGGAAAAATGCTAATTATATCTCTTTTATCATAAAACCGCAAGGAAATGTCTAAATCCAGATTTAACCCTGCCATTGGAAGGAGGATCCCTTTCCCTATCCATAGATGTATGATTTGGCCATAATAAGGTCAAGGTCAAGTTCAAGGTCAAATATGAATTTTTTTTGATCAAATCTTTTTTTATTTTAACTTTTTTACATGGAACAGGACACATCACAATACAACAATAACAATAATACACAAAAAGACATCACAAAACAGCAACCTATTACAAAAAGAAGAAAAAAAACTACGGACAATAATGGAGACATACTGTACAGTGAACATCCTGAGCCCCCCCCCCCCCTGTTACGACGAGGTAAGGTAGAGGTAGAACCCAAGGCAGCAGGACGAGAGCGAGCAGGGATATGAGACAGGAGACGACGGTCACGATTTAAAGAGCTTTTACTTAGCAACGTGACAAATGTACAATCAAGCACAAACAATAGGCACAGCCGCGCTGGCTCTAAATACAAAACAACCTAACCAGAAGACGGACTGAACACACGAAATAAAAGAGCAATAAAACAGAAAACTAATATACACTTACTTTAGACAGAACACAACTACAGGGCAAGGACAACGTTTTGACAAAGACATCACAGGAACAGGTAACAAGGAGGAATGACTCCACAACCAGGTGAGGACAACCCACACTTAAATAACAAAACTAATTACCAATTGACCACAGCTGGCAAGCCAGTCGAAAACAATACATCAACCACAAGGACACAAGAGCATAAACCAAAACACAACCAGACAGGGGACCCACATCAAACAAAGCGAGGGAAAGTTAACAACAGCACACACCATGACACCACATTAATCATACTATTAATTATATTCAAAACATTAGTCAACAACATGGTTACTGTGCTGGCCTGCACCGTCTGCTTGTGACCACTAGAGGGTGGTATGAGACCATTGTTCACATCATTCATACTGTCTGTTCCTTGTCTGGGACAGAGACCCATTGTTCACACTGTGTCTGTGGTGTTGACTCTCCCAGACTTGGGCTGGTCTGGGAGTGTAACACCCCCTCATCATACACGGCAGCCACTATCCCCATCCCTCGAGGACCCCTGGTCCGGCGCCCCAACGAACCAAAGCATCACGCCTCTTTAACACCATGCTCCGCCGAGACCCCGAACCAGGGCCCCCCCCCCCCCTTCCGAGCCCGCGGCCATCAGACACACAACCAAAGGGGCCCAAAACATATACCTAATTAATATACAAATAAAAACACCAAAAACAAAAACAAGTGGACATGGGCATTCGCTCGCTCGCTCCCCCCCCCCCCCCACTCACCCCCGGACCTCAACGTGAGTTAAATACATAAAATATTTTCCAGCAGCAATCGAGTTATATGCGCTCTTTTATCTTTGCCACAGCTGCCAACCAGATCGCGATATTCGACTCATTAACCCTATAACCCGAGCAGTGGATATCTCCAGATAAATCACATCAAGATAAGTGAGAATCCATACCTTTGGGCATAATTTATCTGGGTGTATCCATCTTGAGGCAATACATTTTTTGGCGGCTGTGAGGGCGGCTAGAATGAGTCTCTTCACATGTACAGAGGTCGGTAATTGAGAAACATCATTCAATAACAATACAGAAGGCAGAACAGGTATGGTGAGGGAGAAAATATCTGATAGCTGGGAGGTAACATTTTCCCAAAAGAGCTCAACAGGAGGACATTCCCAGTACATTATGCATAAATGTTCTGGTGGCACCGTTTGGACATAAGGTACATCGAGAGTCAGGTCTGAGACCCATTAGATTAAATCGTCTAGGGGTCAAATAAGTCCTATGAACAAAATGTTTATGAATCTGTTGGTGATCTGGGTTGCGTGAGGACAGCCGGACATTTTCCCAGACTGCATCCCAATCAAAAATCGTATCCAAGGGGAGGTCCTTATACGAGGGCGTAAGTAAATGGTGATAAAAGTCAGAAACGAAGCCTCTCGATGTCTCTTTGTCATAAAATTATTTGTGAAAACGGTGACGCTCTAGTGCAGGGGTCAGCAACCTTTTTGACATGGAGTGCCTGTTTGAAATATAGTTGTAACTAGTGTGCCTCAACAATATTCCATGCATCGTAATATTTTTTTCTCATAATCAGGTATTTTTAATGATAATTTTTACATTATTATATCATTATTGTTATTGTTATTATTAACAATATTATTATGATGGTTGTATCAACCCTAAATCTGAGTTGGGGGGGGGAATGCAATGCAGACAAACAGCTGCATACAGTGTGACCATTTCACTCACATTTGCCCATTCATTTTTGGACACATCACACACCATCTGTGTGTGTACTGTACGTGTGCTGTCATAGCTCCACCTACAGGCCTAATGGAGAACACCAGGAGAACACCAGGATGTGTGTAGTATCCGAAACTTGTTGATGCCGTAAGCTTCAGACGCTCTCAGTCTTTGAATCCTCCCGTTCCATATCCACGCACAAGAAAAGCACCGACCACGAAGTAGTATCAACTATTTAATGTCCAACTCGGGTTTACACGTTCTTGTTTCCTAATTATATATAGAGCAGCGAGATTAACAAAGTTTATCCAGAGAGAGGTCTAAAAACTGTCTGGCTCCACTCTCTCATCACTTGGCCTGAACACCGGTAAAATCTGCGTTGTTTTCTTTCTAAACCAAAAGCTGTCACCTTGCCGCAGCTGACAGTAATCAATGACATCACCGTTATCCTGTCAAACTAAAAGTCCCTCGGCCTATCAGCCAAATATCCTGTAAGAAACAAACTAACAACAAAGAAAACATTTTAACTTCTATAATAATAATATCCATCTATTTATCCTATGAAATACAAGGCCAAAATGCTTTTCTATTAACTGCTATTAACTGAAATTACTCTTAATTACCAGACTAGGCATTTAGGCACCTACATTGCCGGCCCCTAATTGTTATCAACAGCCTTGAAACAATTACCCAAAAATATAAACTTAAGGCGTCTAAATGTCATTTAACTTAAACATCACAATCTAAAGTCTCAAAATTAAACTAGACTGAAGAAGTGAAGCTCTTGATCTTCGCTCTGCCCATGACAGAGACAGACTTCGGTTCATCATCTTTTTCTCCCCACCCGAGGTGAGGCTTTGCCTTCGGAATAAAGTTCATCAAAAGTCCTCAGACTCGTGAAGAAGGACGAGCTTGGTTATTGGGCGACGAAGCTCGTTGGTCTTGGTCTTGACTGTCACTTGGCGAACAAAACCTCTCTTGTCAGGAAAGGTCTCCACGATCCTCCCAAGTGGCCATGAATTTCTGGGCGAAGTATCATCCACGATCAGCACCACGTCACCTTTACTGAAGTTTCTTCTAGGTGTGGACCACCTTTGTCGTTCTTGGAGCTGGGTGAGGTACTCCTTGCACCAGCGTTTCCAAAAAACGTCTGTGATGTACTGAACTTGTCGCCATCTGCGTCTAGCGTACTGATCGTCTTTATTGAATACTCCGGGTGGTAGTTGGGGCTTGACCTTGAGTAGCAACAAGTGGTTGGGCGTTAAAGCCTCCAGGTCGTTGAGATCCGTCGATGCCTTTGTGATGGGTCTGCCGTTTATGATGGCTTCGGCTTCACACAACAGAGTGTGAAGCCCCTCCTCATCCAAGGTTTGTTCCTTCACTGTTGTATTTAGAACTTTCCGCACGGAACGGATCATCCTTTCCCAGCTCCCTCCGTGATGAGAGCCTGCTGGCGGGTTGGATACCTTTCTGCTGCAAGGTTTTCTCTATCTCGTTGGTATTCCACGTCTTCAACGCTTTCTTTAACTCAGTGTCAGCTGACCTGAGGTTGGTTCCATTATCCGAGTACATCTCTCTTACTTGTCCTCTTCTCGCAAGGAATCTCCTGATTGCGTTCAGGCATGCATCTGTGTCGAGTGAAGATGCTACCTCTAGATGCACGGCTCGTATAGCGAGACACGTAAAGATGACTCCGTATCTTTTTGCCTCCCCTCTTCCTCTTTTCACTAGGAATGGGCCGAAGTAATCAATGCCGACTCTTGTAAAGGGGGGGTCGTCTGGCAGGACCCTGCAGGTAGGTAGGTCTGCCATGAGTTGCTGTCCAGTTGTTCCATGTAGCCTTTTGCAGGTGACGCACTTATGCAAAAAACGTCTGATGGCTCCATTTGCTCCAGGTATCCAGAACCTTTGACGCAGCTGAGCCAACATGTGATTTCTTCCTGCGTGAGCTGTGTTGTCGTGAATATGTCTCAGCACAAGCCTTGTGATGTGCGAGTCTTTGGGCAAGATTACTTGCTGCTTGGCTTCGTCAGGCATTGCCGCTCGGCTCAGCCTTCCTCCTACTTTCATGATTCCATCCTCCAGTATTGGATTCAACTTGAAGAGTGAGCTACTTTTCTTCACCCTTCCTTGTTCCACTAGCATTGTCAAATCTTCTTTGAAGGTTCGTTTCTGGGTGTGCTTGACAATTTCTTTTTCTGCCACGGCTAGATCTTTGCAGGTGAGGCCTGTTCCTTGGAAAGCCTTTTTGAACCGGCTCACTTTGCTTTTTCCATCTGGTGCCTTTCTCTCTTCTTTCAGCTCTTTAAGCAGGACCTTCAGCTTCAGAAACCAGGCAACAGCGCGTTTAAGCCTTGTCCAGGATGAGAAATGGTTCATCAACTGTCCTGTTGCGTCTTTCGGCTCTTCCGCCTGAATGACATGCACTTGAGCTACTCCTTTGATCTCCAGATCATCGACGTCCAGCATTCTAGGATCTGGGTTCTTGGGCCACTGGTCTTGTGAACAGTGCAGGAAACTTGGTCCCGACAGCCAGCTTTGTTCCTTCAGGAATGCGTCGACAGTCTGTCCTCTTGAGACGAGATCTGCGGGGTTCACAGTGGTATTGACATACCTCCACTGTGAGGTCTGAGAATGCTCCAGGATAGCTATGACTCTGTTAGCCACAAATGTCTTGAATCTTGTGCTTTCGCTGTTCAAGTACTTCAGCACAGCTGTGCTGTCGGTCCAAAAGATAGAATCTTGCAGCTCGAGTTCAAGCTCTTTCTTGAGAAACTTGTCCATCTTGACGGCAGCTACGGCCGCGGTCAACTCCATCCTTGGTATGGTTGGAGACTTTAAGGGTGCGACCCTCGCCTTTGCCATCATCAGGGCAGTTTGAACTATGCCAGTCGCGTTGCGCAGTAGCAGGTAGCTTGTTGTTCCATAAGCCTCTAGACTTGCGTCGGCGAAGTGGTGGAGCTGTGCGGAGACTGGAGCTCCAAACTGCTTCGTCTTGACGCATCTGTCCACTCCGAAGTTCTCAAGCCGTTGCAGTCCTGAGATCCATTTTTCCCATGTCTGGATGATGTTATCCGGTAGCTCCTCGTCCCAGCCATACTTCTGCCTGCAGATATCCTGTAGGAGTATCTTGGCGGGCAGCACCACTGGAGCGAGAAACCCCAAAGGGTCGAAGATAGAGCTGACGAGGGAAAGCAGGCCTCTCCTAGTGTGCGGGCGATCTTTGAGGTTGATCTTGAACCTGAACTGGTCTGATTCGGCACACCACTGGATCCCCAATGCTCTCTCCACCGGCAGGTTGTCTTCATCTAAGTCCAGGTCTTGAAACCCTTGGGCTCTTTCTTCTTCGGGGATCGAGTTGAGCAACATTCGGCTATTGCTCGACCATTTCGTCAAGCGAAATCCACCTTTTGCCAACATCTTTCGTAAGCCAGCACAAAGAGTGATGGCTGTCTCTTCGTCGGCGGTCGACTTAAGACAGTCGTCGACGTAAAAGTTCTTCTTGACTGTTTTGGCTGCTTCGGGGCCAAACTCTTCCTTGTGATCCGTTGCACATTTCTGCAGTGCAAACGTTGCAACACTTGGCGATGATGTTGCACCAAAGATGTGGACTAACATCTTGTGTTCGACGAGTTTCTTTTCGTAGTTCCCTTCAGGCCACCAGAGGAATCTGAAGAGGTCGGTGTCTTCATCGCTGACTCTGACCTGGTGGAACATAGCCTCCACGTCGGCCATGACCGCCACGGTCTCTTGTCTGAACCTTGTCAGGACCCCTATTAGGGAGCTTGTCAGGTCCGGTCCCTGCAGAAGCTGCTGGTTCAGTGATGTTCCTTGAAAGCTTGCTCCGCAGTCGAAGACGACACGTAGATTCTTTTTAACTGGATGTCTGACTCCGTGGTGAGGCAGATACCACTTTCTTCCTTTTGCTGACTCCTGATCAGCGTTGTCGAGTCTCATGGCGTAGCCCTTCTTGAGGATATTATCCATGTACGCCACGTACTCTGTGCAAAACTGGTCGTCTTTCGAGAATCTTTTTCATAGGTTCAGCGCACGTTGTTCGGCAACTGATCTGCTGTTGGGCAAGCACAGTGTTTTGTTCTTGACTGGCAGGCAAACACTGTAATGTCCATCCACAAGTTTTGAGGATCGTGACACCATATTCATGAACTGGTGATCGTCCTTTGACATCTCGATGTCTTCATCTTGTCCGGCGTCCGGAAAGTCTACTTTGAACTGCTGCTGCCAAAGCTCGTCTAGCCTGGCGACTGAGATCCGATTTGCGGTCACTGCTGTCCGCTTGCTCTTCTGGCTTGCGTCACTTCCGCCTTTGAGCGGTCCATTAACTGTCCAGTCTAGGATCGTTCTGACGGCATATGGTCCTTTGTGCACGCTGCTCACCACTTGGAGCGGCTCCATTGCCTTCGGGACGTTTGCTCCTATGAGCAATCCAACCTGAGCTTGGATAGTGGGAAGCTTCACCTCCTTTAGGTGAGGCCATCGGCTGACATCCTCTTGCCGGGGAATGTTCTCCTTGGAGACGGGAATGGTTTTCCGAGAAAACACCTCTGGAAGCTTGATGAATTGTTTTCCATCCAGGCTGCTTATTTCCAGTCCATTCACGATATTTGTGTCCACAACAGATTCTGATCCCATTGTTCGCAGCAAGATGCTTGCTTTGCGTCCATCCATGTTCAGTTGTGAGATCAGCGACTCTGAGGCAAAAGTAGCTGAGCTACCCGGGTCCAGAAACGCGTACATCGTTACTTCCTTGGTTCCCTTCTGTGCCTTGACGCGCACTGGAATAATCGAGAGAGCGCAATCTTCCTTTCCGGCCCCAGTGACACCGAAGGCCTCCATCATTTGTACAAGAGCACTTGTCACTTCTTGTTCCGTTGACTTCGCTTCCTCTTGAGAGTCTTTAGCATTCTTGACACTGCACTTTGTCTGTGCAGCTATTACTCATGTGACCATGTTTCAAACACGCAAAACATAGACCTTTGCCTTTTAGAAAGTCTATCTTCTCTTTGTGTGGTTTGCTCTTGAGTTTTCTACAACCTGTAAGGGTATGCTGCTCTCCGTTGCAATAGCCACAGGGCTTGCTGTTTGCGTCCATTGCAGCGGTTGGAGTCTTTGGTGTTGCACGTTCGTCGCTCTCCTTCATGCCTCTAGTCATTTCAGCCTTGGGGGAGTCAACTGCTGTAGCGTACACCTTTTGTGACTTGTGTGTCCTTGTCTTGTATTATTTTGTTCTCTGTTGACTTGGTTCTTTTGTGGCTGTAGTGTTGTCCTTTATGTTTCCGTAGAGCGGGTGTAGAGCGTATCTAACTTGCTTGTTGACGAAGTCTACGAAATCCTTGAACCTTGCCCTTTTGTTGGTTCTTTCTTGTAAGTCGCAGGCGTGTCTTCTCCAAGATTCTCTGAGTCTGTACGGTAGCTTATTAGCCAGCGCTCTTATGTTGGATGCGTTTTCCAAGTCCTCCATGTAGCTTATATCCGTCATTGTGTTGGAGCAGCCTGTGAGGTACAATGCAAATGACTGCAATGCTGCACCGTCTTCAGGCTTGATTGTCTGCCACTCCAGAGCCTCTTTGATGTAGGCTTCCGCTATCTTGAAGTCGTCGCCGAAGAACTGTTTCAGCATTTGTTTAGCTTTGGTATAGCCTGCAGTAGGCTCCATGTGAATGCAGCTTTTGACCAGCTCATGTGGTTGTCCACTTGTGTACTGCAACAGAAACTGTAGACGGTCACGATTGTCACTGGTGCGGTCTTCAACTCCATGTTCCATAGATCTGATGAATGTCTTGTATTCTAGAGGGTCACCAGTGAATGTTGGAATGGTGAGCTCAGGAAGTAATGAAGCTTTGTGATTCTTCACGAGGTATTCTGTGACATTCGCCTGTTGGGAGATAGCCTTGCTTAGGCTATGAAGCTCCCATCCTTTATTGAATTCCCTTTTTGTTGCTTTTAATATGCTGGTCGTTAGTGGTGCTGCTGGAAGCTGCACGTCCTCTGGTGTACTGGGGGGAGGTGGTGAGGCACGCTGATATAGCGGTTGGAAGTTCCTCTCTTCTCTTTCATCTGTCTTTTCAATATTTAAGACAGTCCTGTCATTTGATGTAGTACATTCATAATTTTCCAGAACTCCCATTTTTGCATCTGACTCAGCGAGAGCGGTCTTCATTGCATGTATTTCTAGCTTTCTTTTTTGTTCTGCTTCAAACCTCACTTCCTCAGCTTGTAGTTGAGCCTCCTTGCATCGTTTTTGTGCTAACCAGTCTGCTTCTTCCTGCTCAAGAGCTAACCTTTCATTTAAAGCGGTGGCCTTTACTTGTAGAGCCGCTCGCTCCATCTCTGCAGTCAGTCTGATTGTATTTGTTGAGCGAGATGAGCATCTACTTATTACTGTTCCAGACTTAGATTTGGTATCCATAGGTTTTTCCTGATTGTTACCATCTTCAGCCGGTTCAGATCGTTTTGTGACCTCTTTCATCCATTCCTCACATTTCCAGAAGAATAAATTCAGTGATTCCATTTTAGGCTCAAAATTCTTCTGATCAGCTTCATATTCTTCCTCTGACACAAAACGACCCAGTTCAGTGTTGACTTGTATTAGCTCTTGTTGCAAATTACTGAAATCAACACGCATTTTGTTATTGACAATGCTGACGTTTGCATCATCTTCCTTTAATATCACTATTTCTTTCATCATGTTATTTAGCGTTGATAATTTGTGTTTGCGTGCCTTTTCACGTTTAGCAGCTTGCTCCTGCATGGCTTTCTCCGTCAATTTTACTATCCTTTTGCCACCGACTTCAATTCCTTCCATATTGATACAGTTATTGAATCACCGGTCGGCAGTCGCTTTCCACAATTAGTAAAATGTCAGTCACCTGGGGAGAGCGCGCAAGCCAGACGCGCGTTTAATTACTTTTACTTTCAATCCAGACCGCAAGCTGTTAGTGTTATGCTTTTTTCCATTGATCATATTCTGTAACGTTAGTTATAGCTCCAATGGGATACGCCACTTTCGGGCAAATTATACAAGATACAGCATAGTATTAGTACAGCTTACTGTTTGACGTCTTCTTTCAGGCAAATCATACAAGATACATCTTACTTGTTGACGACTTCTTTTTTCTTTCGTTCCGCGAAAAGTTCCTTTTTCCAGTCAGGCCTGTCCAAATCCAAGTTCCGTTTTTGATGAGCAAGTTTTTAGACAAAATGTAGTATCCGAAACTTGTTGATGCCGTAAGCTTCAGACGCTCTCAGTCTTTGAATCCTCCCGTTCCATATCCACGCACAAGAAAAGCACCGACCACGAAGTAGTATCAACTATTTAATGTCCAACTCGGGTTTACACGTTCTTGTTTCCTAATTATATATAGAGCAGCGAGATTAACAAAGTTTATCCAGAGAGAGAGGTCTAAAAACTGTCTGGCTCCACTCTCTCATCACTTGGCCTGAACACCGGTAAAATCTGCGTTGTTTTCTTTCTAAACCAAAAGCTGTCACCTTGCCGCAGCTGACAGTAATCAATGACATCACCGTTATCCTGTCAAACTAAAAGTCCCTCGGCCTATCAGCCAAATATCCTGTAAGAAACAAACTAACAACAAAGAAAACATTTTAACTTCTATAATAATAATATCCATCTATTTATCCTATGAAATACAAGGCCAAAATGCTTTTCTATTAACTGCTATTAACTGAAATTACTCTTAATTACCAGACTAGGCATTTAGGCACCTACAATGTGAATGGAGGGTGAATGTGAGGTATATCGTGTAAATACGTTTTGATTGATCGCAAGACTACACTGTAAAAAAAAAATAATAATAAATTACCAGAACTTAAAAATATTGAGTTCAGTTACTGTGCATTAAGGTTTTCAGTTTTCAATACATAATAAGTTAAACCTAATAAAACTATGTTTATTGTCATTGTTTTAAGAACACAAGTTGACTTGGTAATACTCACATTTTGAGTAAAAAAAATTGCTTTTAACATGTGCAATGTTCAATGAAATAGAAAAATAAATAATAAAATGTGTTGATTAATCCCACTGGTCACAATGTTGACCGTAATAATGTTTTTGTTATAAGGCTCTGCAAATGTTACTGAATGATGTAGCAATGTATTTCCAGCTAAATTGAAATAATAAACAAATAAAGGGTCTCAATTAAATATGTGGTAGTAAAAAGAACCTGTGGGAGGATTTCAACAAGATAAATGCGACAACAGTGCAAAATATAAAATGTATAATTTTTTCTTTTTTTTTAACTGCTGCCCCCTGTGCCTATGCAAATGCCCCCGCGTGCCTATGCAGGCACGCGTGCCTAGGGTTGCCTACCCCTGCTCTAGTGGAACATCCCATGGAACGCCATGAGCCCTCAGAGCTGCTCTTATTTGTAAATAAAAGAAAAAGGAGGTTCCGGGGAGATCATATCCGTTGGATAGATCTTGGAAAGAACGGAGACCAGAGTTATCGAAGATATCCCCCAACGTGTGGATGCCTTTCTTTTCTCATCTAGGGTACCTAATAGGTTGTTGTCCAATAAGGAGTAAATTGTTATTAAATGTGCCATTTATGGCAGTTAGTACACGCTTTCTGGGTGTCATGCCAGGTCTGGATCACATGTGTGATAAGAGGGCCAAATCGTAATTTGCATTGCTTAATTGAAATTTTGGTATACACAATATCCTGAAGTCTATGTGGGGACACCATCTTCTCCTCCAATGGTCGCCAAGACACGGCTGCTTGAGCGTCAAACCAAGTGATCAGAGGTCTCAGAGAGAAAGCTTGAAAATAATATTTAAAGTCTGGAAATGCTAAGCCTCCATCGAGTTTACTTCTATGGGCAGTTGATCTCTTCAAGCGCGGGCGTTTATTGTTCCAAACGAATTTATATGAGGCAGAGTGCAATTTCGGCCAGTAACCAACAGGAGGAGGCAACGGGAGCATTGAACTGATACAATTTATTCTGGGTAAAATATTCATTTAAATTATTGACGCACAGGCCTGTAATGAATTTTTTTATTTGGACCATCTGTTGAAGTCATTCGTAATCCTGTCACCCAAGCTGGAGTAATTATACCTTACCGTCTGGCTAATAGTGGGGAATATTTCAATCCAGAGACATTTAAAGTGCTCCACCATAAGTATGTTTGCAGGTATATGGTAGCCTTCGCAGGCTCATTAAGTGGAAGAAAAGCAGATTTTGGCCAGTTGATCTTAAAGCCGGATAGGCTGCCAAACTCATCTATCACGTTGAGAAGATGAGGCAGAGAGACGGAGGGATTCTGCATAAACAGGAGTACATCATCTGCGTATAAGCTGATATGGTGATGTGTGCCCTGAATTGAAACAGGAGATATAATTTGGATTGTCTTATGTATTGAGCTAGAGGTTCGAGGGATAAGGCGAAAAGACCGGGACTAAGAGGGCAACCCTGTCTGGAAGAGCGCGAGACAGAGAAGAGTGACGAGCAGAACTTTCCCGTTAAGATCATGGCCGAAGGCCCTGTGTAGAGAACTTTGATCATATGAATGAAACCCTCACCCAACCCCATCCTTCTAAGAACTGCCCACAAGTAAGACCACTCCAATCTGTCAAATGCCTTCATTGCGTCCAAAGACATGACCGCTGTAGGGACTGCAACATCCTTGCTGGCATCAATCACGTGCAGTAACCGTCTGATGTTATCAGTAACCAGGCGGCCTCTTATGAAGCCGGTCTGATCAGGGTGAACTAGAGATGTCATATGTTTTTGGAGTCGGGTGGTTAGAACCTTGGCATATAGCTTAAGATCGGCTCCGAGGAGACTTAGGGGCCTGTAGCTGCCACATTCGGTGGGGTCCTTATCCTTCTTGAGTAAAACAGATATAAGCACCATATTGACGTCTCTGGAGAAATTGCCGTCTTTGATTGAGTGTAAAATCATCAAGAGTAATAAGGGACAGAGTACATCCCAGAATGCGAGATAGAGTTCCGGTGGAATGCCGTCCCATCCGGGAGCCTTGCCCCGTTGCATATCTGCAATCGCCTCTCTAAGTTCAACTAGCGTGATAGGTGCAGCTAACAGCTTAGCACTATCTTCTGAGATCTGTGGTAGGTTGATTTGATCAAGAAAAATCCTCCAACTTGGTATGATCAAAGACCACCTCTGACTTGTACAGGTTGGAATAAAAAGAGCGAAATGTATCATTAATCTTTTTGGGGTTGGTGGTTACCTCCCCCTGTTGGTTCTTAATGGAAGGGATATCCGCAAATTGTTCACTGGCACGTATCTCCATAGCTAGTAGGTGACAAGGCCTGGAGCCGTGAAAGTAGTAGTGCTGTCTTGTTCTGTGCATTTGAAATTCAGATTGTTGTCTTAAAAATGTTTCACTACCTTAATTTGAAGCTCCAGTCGACTAGAGTAGAGTAGTTGTGCTGCAATGAAGAGATCAACGTGGCATGAAGCTTTTCCAGTTCCACCAGCTTGGAGAGACGTCCCTTGCGGAAATTAGATGCAAAGAGAGTAGTGTTACTTCTGATAAAACCCTTAACCGAATCCCATAGAATTCTGGGATCCTGTACCGAGCCAGCATTAAACTGCAGGAATTCAGTGAGCTTCTCTTTAAATTGCAAGTTAAACTCCCCGTTTTTCAGCAGTGTGGACTGGTAACGACCTCTCTCTCTCTCCAGGTGACTGGTAACGACCTCTCTCTCTCCAGGTGACTGGTAACAACCCCTCTCTCTCTCCAGGTGACTGGTAACAACCTCTCTCTTTCCAGGTGACTGGTAACGACCTCTCTCTCTCCAGGTGACTGGTAACAACCCCTCTCTCTCTCCAGGTGACTGGTAACGACCTCTCTCTCTCCAGGTGACTGGTAACAACCCCTCTCTCTCTCCAGGTGAATGGTAACGACCTCTCTCTCTCTCTCCAGGTGACTGGTAACGACTTCTCTCTCTCTCTCCAGGTGACTGGTAACAACCTCTCTCTCTCTCTCTCTCCAGGTGACTGGTAACAACCTCTCTCTCTCTCTCTCTCTCCAGGTGACTGGTAACAACCTCTCTCTCTCTCTCTTTCCAGGTGACTGGTAATGACCTCTCTCTCTCTCTCTCCAGGTGACTGGTAACAACCTCTCTCTCTCTCTTTCCAGGTGACTGGTAACGACCTCTCTCTCTCTCCAGGTGACTGGTAACAACCTCTCTCTCTCTCTCTTTCCAGGTGACTGGTAACGACCTCTCTCTCTCTCCAGGTGACTGGTAATGACCTCTCTCTCTCTCTCCAGGTGACTGGTAACGACCTCTCTCTCTCTCTCTCTCTCTCTCTCTCTCTCTCTCTCTCTCTCTCTCTCTCTCTCTCTCTCTCTCTCTCTCTCTCTCCAGGTGACTGGTAACGACTTCTCTCTCTCTCTCCAGGTGACTGTTAACAACCTCTCTCTCTCTCTCTCTCTCTCTCTCTCAGGTGACTGGTAACAACCTCTCTCTCTCCAGGTGACTCGTAACTACCTTTCTCTCTCCAGGTGACTGGTAACGATCTCTCTCTCTCTCTCTCTCTCTCTCTCTCTCTCTCTCTCTCTCTCTCTCTCTCTCTCTCTCTCTCTCTCTCTCTCTCTCTCTCTCTCTAAGGAGTCAAGGAGAATACTTGTGAGGTAAGTTGTCAAGGAGAGATAACAGAGTTTGATGTGTGAAGGAGTCCAAGAAAAAAAATAATAGTATGACGCACATAAACAAATGGGGGGAGGCGAGATTTTCTTCTACATGGTTCCTACAGAACACTGAGAATTGCAACGTCATGTTATCATCGGCTGTGTTGTGATAATATTGTATAGGAAAGATCTCCAGTGACAAAAAAATAAAACAAAATAAAAACAAAAAAAACAAAGACAGAAAGTTGAGAAACGTGGTTAAGGCGGGCAGGGGGGTTGGGGGGGGGTTACGGGGGGTTGCAGGGGGGAAAGGGATGGGGGGGGGGGGTTAACGGGGGGAGAGGGGGGGGGGGGGGGGGGGCATGCAACGCAGCCGGATAGCTGGGTGGGGCCAATACTGCTGAGTGAGATTGATCTGAATCCTCTTGGCTGGCAGGCTGTGTGTTGCCCAGTGCAGGGGCTGTTGGCAGCGTGGCAGCGCAGGGTGGAGTGCGGGCCAGCGGGTGCCAGGGTGCCAGGGCAGAGGGCAAAAGCCTATTGAGAGGCAGTGTGACGGACACAATGGGAGCGACAGACTTGCTGCATCAACAGGCTTTTTGCTGCTGTGGCCAGAAATAAACCATAAATACCCCCGGCGGCCTCCACTGAGCGCTCGCCAGGCCTACGCCCTCACTCTCAGAGACAAACAGAAAAAGAGAGAAAGGTAGAGAGAGAGAGGAAGAGAAAAACACGGAGAGAGTGTGGCTCGTACGTTGTGCAGAGAAGCACAAGCCGTCCAGGTAAAACAAAGACTCCCTCACCCGACCTCCCTCCCTCTCCTCAGTAGGTCTTCCTCTCCTCCTCTACCTCCTCAGTAGGTCTTCCTCTCCTGCTCTCCTCCTCTACCTCCTCAGTAGGTCTTCCTCTCCCACTCTCTCCTCCTCTCCCTCCTCAGTAGGTATTCCTCTCCAGCTCTCCTCCTCAGTAGGTCTTCCTCTCCCACTCTCTCCTCCTCTCCCTCCTCAGTAGGTATTCCTCTCCAGCTCTCCTCATCAGTAGGTCTTCCTCTCCAGCTCTCCTCCTCTACCAGCCTCAGTAGGTCTTCCTCTCCAGCTCTCCTCCTCAGTAGGTCTTCCTCTCCTGCTCTCCTCCTCTACCTCCTCAGTAGGTCTTCCTCTCCCACTCTCTCCTCCTCTACCTCCTCAGTAGGTCTTCCTCTCCTACTCTCTCCTCCTCTACCTCCTCAGTAGGTCTTCCTCTCCCACTCTCTCCTCCTCTACCTCCTCAGTGGGTCTTCCTTTCCCACTCTCTCCTCCTCTACCTCCTCAGTGGGTCTTCCTCTCCCACTCTCTCCTCCTCTACCTCCTCAGTAGGTCTTCCTCTCCTCCTCTACCTCCTCAGTAGGTCTTCCTCTCCTCCTCTACCTCCTCAGTAGGTATTCCTCTCCCACTCTCTCCTCCTCTACCTCCTCAGTAGGTCTTCCTCTCCTCCTCTACCTCCTCAGTAGGTCTTCCTCTCCTCCTCTACCTCCTTAGTAGGTCTTCCTCCTCCTCTACCTCCTTAGTAGGTCTTCCTCTCCTCCTCTACCTCCACAGTAGGTCTTCCTCTCCTCCTCTACCTCCTCAGTAGGTATTCCTCTCTAGCTCTCCTCCTCTACCTCCTCAGTAGGTCTTCCTCTCCTCCTCTACCTCCACAGTAGGTCTTCCTCTCCTCCTCTACCTCCACAGTAGGTCTTCCTCTCCTCCTCTACCTCCTCAGTAGGCCTTCCTCTCCAGCTCTCCTCCTCTACCTCCTCTGTCTTCCTCCTTGTGTTTGCTCTGTGGTAGTGTTTTGCATTGCCTGTAATCAATGTGTTATGCTCACATGAATGAGGACCAGAGCTCCAGTGTGGGGGGGGGGCCTGCAGAGGCACAGTAAGCGAAGGTGCACAGAGGTGTTGCTTCTGATGAATATGGAATTAAATCTGACCCTATTTTCCTTTGGTGGTATCGTTATAATGAGCTAACGAATGGAGCAATGACAAACTAAAACTAAAATCAAAAGCATTACCACGTATTGAGAACAAGTGAGCAAATATTACTGTAGTAATAGCAAGTTACTGAGTAAATTTCTTGTTCTTGTGTGAGGTTTTAGTTTGAGGAGTGTCTGTGTGTCTCTGACCTTGTTTTCAATGCATTGTTTTCCTCTCGTGGCCGTCTGTCCACATAGTATAATTATCAGTACTTATGTCATAATTAACCCTTTCACTGCCACACTACAGACGGTTAACCCCTTCACTGCCACACGACAAAGGGTTAACCCTTTCACAACCACACTACAGACGGTTAACCCTTTCACTACCACACTACAGAAGGTTAACCGTCTGTAGTGTGGTTGGTTGTGAAATGGTTAACCCATTTTCAAACCAATGTGGCGTCGTCTGAAGAGAACGCTACCCTCTCCATATGAACCTCGACGACCTCATTCTGAAGAAGCAGTGGTCGTCATTGACCTCATTCAATGTAGAAATCTTGTCCTTGTCAATTCTTCCCATACTTATGTCACTGGAGTGGGTTATAGATGAGGCTTTAGTTGTCTACTAGTCCTCTAATGTTGGCTTCCTGACTTGTACCCTGTAGAAGGACCATGTCTGATCACCAGGGAGCCCCTGACCAGCTGCCAGCTGGCAAAAGCCAAGGAGGAGCTGGAGTCACATACAAGGTACCAGATATAATACAATATACTAGCCTACTGTATACTTAAAAGAACACGCCAACATTTTGGGAAATTAGCTTATCGTCTTCTCCAGAGAGAGACAAGAAGATAGATACCAGTTCGTCATACTTCATACTTGTGCTTACATTCTGTCCTGTTCCCCGACTTGCAGTTGGTGGCCTTCGAGTTCGAGAACTTCTCTGGTAAGAAGTTTGAGTTGACCGTAGAGTCTAAGGATGTGGTGGAGAAGCTGGAGAGGGTTGGCTCAGTCATCGTGGAGTCAGGACCGTGAGTAGACACTACACTACACTTCACTTTCCTTCACAGTAAATCTAATTTATTTGTAAATGTCCCCATGGGCCGGACAAGTCAAGACGAAACATCACAATAAATCAAGAACAAAAAACCCACCATGAAATCCAAAATAAATGTCAAATAAATAAATGCAACACTCCCAGACATACCCCAGCGAAGGTAAGGAAAAACTCACAAAAAACCTAGCAATAGGAAAAAAGCACCACAGCTAATGTGGAGGAGAGAAACCTTAGAAGGGCCGTTCAAGGGGGGATCCCCCTTCTTGGATGTCGGTGATAGTAGTTTTGGATGGATGATCGATGGGTGGAGAATAAAACAGGCGAAATAGTTGGTATGTATGTACATATACGTGTATAGAACACAAATATGTACATGCAATAGCAACTGGGGTACATAAGAACATTTTTGAAAGATTTAAATAGAATAGAGCTAAGAGCAACAACAATAAAAGAGAAAACACAATCACTCTACTCACTGTGATTGAGTAGATTTTTCAAGTGACTGATTTAAAAACCTTTTCTTTTTTTTCTACTTGTCCTGAGTAGTTGAGTGTGTCTTTAGTCTGCTACTATTTTACTTTTACTCTTTCTAGACAAGTATGCATACTCTATCTCTACGCTTACTCTAAGCGTGCCACCATGTAGCTTTGGGGGAGAAAAAACGTCATTGTAGCTTGGAAAACTCCAACATTTTGGGAAATTAGCTTATTTGCCATCTACCCTGCAGTTAGACAAGAAGATACATACCTTTTTCTTCTCTGTGCATGCAGTAGGAAGACGCGCACCGTTAGCCTAGCTTAGCGTCAGTCACTGGAAGTAGGTTCCTCCATTAGCCTAGTCCCAACGTCTTCCTACTCCTACTGCATGCACAGAGAAGAAAAAGGTATGTATCTTCTTGTCTAACTCCAGGGTAGATGGCAAATAAGCTAATTTCCCAAAATGTTGGAGTTTTCCTTTAATATTAGTATTGATATGTATTGTCACAAGAGAAGAATGGGATCTGGTTGGCAACAACCACCTAAATGCATTATTGAGTCAAGCATATTTCAAGTA